>NW_018743314.1:0-66981 GCF_001683475.1 Chenopodium quinoa
GGCAACGGTTGTCCGTCTGGTGTTTCCAGACGGTAGGTACCGTCCCTGACTTCCGCATAGATTCGGTAGGGTCCTTCCCAGTTGGGAGTTAGTTTGCCAGACTCGTTAGCCCTACCAACTGCTTCCATTTTTCTAAGTACAAAGTCCCCTACTTTGAGTGGACGCCTGTGCACTTTTCTTGTTGTATGATCTAGTCATTCTCAGGCGGTAGATTTCATGGCGCAAAACAGCATTGCCCCTCTTTTCAGGAAGTGAATCTAATGCCAGGCGCATAGCTTCCCAGTTTGCCTCTTCGTCATATAGCATTACTCGAAGAGTCGGCTCGTAGTGTTCTATTGGAAGAACAGCTTCTGCACCATAAGTTAGGAGGAATGGAGTTTCTCCAGTCGCCCCTTTTTCAGTCGTCCTAATGGCCCAAAGAACATGTGGTAGTTCATCTGCCCATAGGCCGCCTGCTCGTTCAATTTTTTTCTTGAGACCGTCTGAGATGATTTTATTAAAGGCTTCTACCTGGCCGTTTGCTTGTGGACGGCCGACAGATGCAAAGTAATGTCCAATTCCTTGGTCTCCCAACCAGCTTTTGAGAACAGGCGTCTCAAATTGGGGACCATTATCAAAAACCATAGACATGGAACCCCGAACCCGAGTGATGACGTTTTTCCAAATGAATGAAATTACATCTTTCGTCTTGATTCCCTTTACAGCCTCCGCCTCTACCCATTTAGTGAAGTAGTCAACGGCAACAAGTATATACCTTCTGCCGCCTGTAGCAGGCGTATATGGACCCAGAATGTCCATGCCCCACTTAGCAAACGGTAGTGGGCTGTGAATGGTAGTGAGGTCAGTAGCCGGACGGTGAATTAATTTGCCAAACCTTTGGCACTTGTCACATTTTTTCACCATCTCCATTGCATCTGCTTCCAAAGTAGGCCAAAAGTAGCCCTGCCGCCTTGCCCTTTGAGCAAGCATCCTACCACCTATATGGGAAGCACAAAACCAGAGTGAAGATCATCTAGTATCTCTCGTCCCTTTTCAGGAGTAACACACTTTAAGAAGGGTTGAAGGTGCCCCCTCTTGTGCAGTTCCCCCTGTATCATTTCAAAACAGGAGGCTCGTTTTTTCAGTGATGCCGCCTGTTGAGGATCATCCGGCAGTGTACCGTTTGTCAGATATGCCCTGATTGAATCCATCCAGGTTGAGCTTCTGTCTAGAATTCCAATAGGATTTTCCTCGATGCTTCTCTTCTCCATTACTTCCCAAAACACAGTTCGAGGAGTATCGGAGGAGGCGGATGATGCTAATTTCGAGAGTGCATCTGCCTGGTTGTTTTCTGATCTCGGTACTTGGATCAGATGGAAATCCTCAAGGGAGCCGACTGCTTGTCGGACCGCCTGTAAATATTTGATCATGGCCGGATGTGTTGCTTCGTATTCGCCATTGTACTGACTCACTATCAGTTGTGAATCAGAACAGGCGTCTATTTTCCTTGCCCCGGCCGCCTTACACATGCGGATCCCGGCTAGTAAAGCTTCATATTCTGCCTCATTGTTTGAAGCCTGGAAACTGAAGCGTAGAGCATACTCGAACCTGTCGCCCTCTGGAGATTGACATACGACGCCTGCTCCACAACCGTTTGAAGTAGAGCTTCCGTCCACATATACCTTCCAGACTTGGTCTGGAACTTGAGAGTCAGGAGGACGAGTCATCTCTACAATAAAGTCAGCAAAGGCTTGCCCCTTCACTGCTTTTCTAGGCTCGAAAGTTACTTCGAGACTCTGCATTTCTATGGCCCATTTGATCATTCGTCCGGAGGACTCCATGGTGGTAAGGGCCGCTTGATCGGTTGTCGGTATACACGACGACTGCATGTGCCAGAAAGTAGGGCTTCAATTTTTTAACAGCCATGAAGAGTGCAAGACCAAATTTCTCCACTAGGGGATACCTCAACTCGGCATTTTTCAGTACGTGACTGACAAAGTAGACCGGAAGTTGACAGCCGTCCCTTTCAGCAAGGAGCACCGCGCTTAACGCATGATCAGAGACGGCCAGGTACATGTAGAGATTTTCTTTGGGCAAAGGGCTGACCAGCCTTGGCAAGGAATGCAAGTGAACCTTTAATTTCTGGAAGGCGGCCTCAGCATCCGGCCCCCATTCAAACCTTGCCTTTTTCTTAATTGCCTGAAAAAGTATAGGCATTTGTCGCCTGATCGGCTTAGAAATCTTCCCAAGGCCGCCAGACAACCTGTTAACTTCTGAACCTCTCGGACGGTACGAGGCGACTGCATGTCAATGACCGCCTGTACCTTCTCAGGGTTCGCCTCTATTCCTCTCTGGTTGATAAGGAATCCGAGAAATTTCCCAGACTCAACTCCAAATACACATTTCTTGGGATTGAGCATGACATGGTGCCGCCTGAGTGTGGCGAAAGTTTCTCGGAGGTCCGTCAGATGATCTTTCTGAAGTTTAGTCTTAACAATCATATCATCAATGTATGCCTCGACGTTTCTCCCAATCTGATCAAAGAACACTGTGTTTATCATTCGTTGGAATGTAGCCGGGGCATTCTTAAGACCAAACGGCATGACCGTATAACAGTATAATCCCTGATCAGTGACGAAGGCCGTCTTCTCCTGATCTTTCTTCCACAAAGGAATTTGATGAAAACCAGAATAGGCGTCCATAAAACTCATCAAGGCATGGCCGGCTGTTGAGTCGACCAGGTTATCAATTTTGGGCAGAGGGTAACTGTCTTTGGGGCACGCCTTGTTCAAGTCTGTGTAGTCTACACACATTCGCCAGGTGCCATTCGGCTTTTTAACAAGTACCACATTTGCAACCCAATCTGGGAAGTAACATTGCCGAATGAACCCTGCATCAAGTAATTTTTTGACTTCGGCGGCGGCCGCCTGACCTCTTTCTTCACCATGGTTCCGCTTCTTTTGCCGTACCGGCTTCTTTTTCGGATCCACAGCGAGTTTGTGTACTGCCAGATCAGGACTAATGCCTGGCATTTCATGGGACTTCAAATGCAAAGATGTCCTTGTATTCTTTCAACAGGTTGTGAAAGTCATCACCAAGGTTTCTCAGAGCAGTCGTCCCAACTTTGACTGATCGGTCAGGGCGGGAGTCGTCTAATATCAGGTCCGTATGCTCACCAGCCGGCTGAGGGCGGAACTCATCCGGCCGGTCCTCTGCCAGTGATTGCTATTTTCTTGCCTTTCTGGCGGACTCTGTCTGGGACGCCTTTCTTTTTCTGTCGCCTGTTTCTTGAACAGGCGCACTTTCCTTGACATTGTCAAGGTCTGTTTTTTCTCCACTTGACCAGTGGCCTTAGCAGTGGGTTTGACATCCGAGAGATAGCACTCTCGGGCCATCCTCTGATCTCCCCTTAGGGAGCCGACTGTTCCATTGTCCCTTTCAAACTTAAGCAGCATAAGTGACGGGATTATAACAGCCTTGGCACTATTCAGGGTTGGGCGACCCAGAATCATGTTGTAGGCAGAGAGTTCCTCTACAACTAGGAATCGGACTACCATGTGTCGTCCTTCCCCTTTTCGCCCAGGCGGACGGGTAGATCAACTCGTCCCAGTGGGTGGACGACTCCTCCTCCAAACCCTATTAAAGGGTGGGAGGCCGGATGTATGCAGTCCGTCTGATATTTCAGTTTTGACAGACATTTGCTGCTGATGAGATCTGAAGAGCTCCCAGTATCTATGAGGATTCGACCAACTCTCTGGTTGGCCACTTTACATTCAATAACGAGAGGGTCGTCATGCGGCCCCCTTATTCCTCCTAGATCCTCTTCAGTGATGACAATCTCAGGAAATGTATATTTGGACGGTCGTTCTTGGTGAACGGAATTTACATCTAACCGCCTTATATTATCTTTGTTGCCCCTAATAGTGGGCCGCCTCCTGAGAAGCCGCCTGCAATGGTGTAGACGACTGCATCATCTGTATCGGAACTGTCGGCCTGTTGATTCTTTTTGGCCGACTGCTTTTTGAGGAAGTATTCCCCGTAGATTTCTTGACATAAGTGTCAAGATCACCTTGATCAGCCAAGCGGTCTAGGTACCGCATGAGACTAATGCAGTCGTTGGTGTGATGACCAATGTCATCATGATAAGCACAGATTTTGTCTTGGTTCCGGTTGCTCGCAGAACCCTTCATGGGAGCGGTTTCTCAATTGAGAGCCGTCCCTTTATTTCTTTTAGGATAAACTGGTTATCCTTGTTAAACACATACTTTGGGGAGTATGGTTTGAATTCCTTTTTCTTCTTGGCCGGCTGTTTAGAGGAATCAGCCGCCCAGACCCCTTTTCTTTTTTCATCTTTGTTGGACGACTGTTTCTGTCGTCCTTCTCTATTGTCGAACCTCTTCCCGTCCGACTGTTTCATTGTACACAGATCAGTCGCCTGTATATAGGCTTCTGCTTCAATCAAGGCCTCTTGAAGAGTCGCCACCCTTTTTTCGAACTAAATCAAATTTGAAGGTAGACCCGTCTTTGAGACCTCTAAAAAAGTCAGTATAAGCTACCTCATCCGGTAACCCTTGAATCTGTATTCTCATCAGGTTGAACCGCCTGATGTAGGAACGAAGCCCCTCCTTTTCACCCTGCTGAATTGTTCCCAAATCAAGGGTCGTTTTCTTCGCAGGGATGTTCATTGCAAAGTTGGAGGCAAATAAGTAAGCAAGCGTCCTGAAACTGTTTACACAACCAGTCGGCAGGTTGCCGAACCATTGCTGTGCAATTCCCTTGAGAGTTGCTGGGAAACACTTGCACCAAGTGGGATCATCCAACCCTTGAAGGTACATCAGGTTGGTGAATGCCATCAGATGGTCTTCCGGGTTAGTAGTGCCATCATAGGCGCCTACTAAAACATTTTTTACTTTGGCCGGCTGAGCGGCTTCAGTAATTTCCTTGGAGAAGGCCGACGGCTGTTCACCAAGTCTAAGCAGCCGTAGCTGCCAGTCCATAGGTTGGACGTTTTTTGCTGCAGGTCCACCAAATGGAGGTGGCTGCATAAAATATTGTTGTTGCGGCACAAATGGCAAATTTGGTACCGCCTGCGCACTATGAAAGCCAGACTGTCGGGAGGTGCCGCCTGACTGACTCTCATGGTACGACTGAGTTGGCCTCATCGAGGCATTTCGCAAACTGTCCTGAAAATTTGAAGTAGAAGCCGACTCTGATAATCGGTCACTCCTCTTCTGCTCTAGCAGGTGCCGAGCATCTGTGAACGTTTGCTTTGACCCGTCCGCCTGAATATGACGAACCGGTTTCCTATTTCCCGTAGGATAACAGAGTTTTGTGAAATCAAGAGCAGACGGTTCCCGCTTCTTAGATTTAGGATGGGGAGTCGCCTCTCGCCCTTGAACTGGCTTCCTCTTCAGTGAAGTGGAAGGTTTTTTGGCCGCCTGCTCTTTGACTGAAGCAGGCGGTTTTTTGTTGATCAACTCTTGGATCTCTCCCTTGAATCCCCTCATGAAGGTCATGAGTTCGTTCCTTGTGATGGGAGCAGACCCATCAGTCGGCTGTTGCCGAGCAAGCGGTGCGCCTGCTGGCTCGCTTCCTGTTTGAAGATACTCCCGTTCCCTTATTTCAGTATGACGGGTACGGCGGGCCCTTAGGGTCCCGTCTGGAGCTGTATGAGTTTCAACTTCAAATTCACTTTCGGTATCATGGTCCGACTGAACTTGAGGGTCGTCTAGGGGACGCCTCTCTTCTGGAGTCGGTACAGACTTGGATGCCATCTCTGAAGTACTCTCCCCACAGACGGCGCCAAATGTTTCGGGGTTTTCTGATGTCCTGCGGGAGAGTTACAATTCCGAGACTGGAACCGGACGCCTGTACCTGCAAAATAACGGAGACTCCTGAGAGCTCCGCCTCCAACGGTCAAGTTAGTACCTGATTAAGGAGTAATTAATACAGAAATTAAAGTAATAAGGTCTCTCTAGGTGAGAGTATTTAATGTAGGTAATCTGCTTTGCTAGCGAGATCAGCCGGTTATTAATGTGTTCCGTAAATTATTCGGTCCCCTGATTAATGAGGATTAATCGAGTATTTATAGCCTTGGGAAGCGTGCAACTCTCTAGGTTTAAGGTAAACCTAGGGCCGATCGGGCTTCTAGACTGAAATGGGCCTTGATGGCCGGTTGTCCCATTTGGCATGGGTGGACACGTGGCGTGTCTTAAGTGGTCCATGGAGGACGCGTGGCGGAACCTGGTTGGTCCACTTGTCAAACGGTGCTTGGTGGATAAAAATCCCCTAATCAGTTAACTTTCATTTGATTCAATTAGCTTTGTTTGAATGTGGTTGACTTTCATTTGATTCGATTAGGTTTGTTTGAATGCCATTGACTTTCGTTTGATTTAATTAGGTTTGTTAGAATGCCATTGACTTTCATTTGATTCAATTAGCTTTGGTGAATGCATATGACTTTCATTTGATTCAAAAAGCTTTGTTTGAATGTGTTTGACTTTCATTTGATTCAATTAGCATCGTTGAACGCATTTGACAGTCATTTGATTCAAAAAGCTTTGTTTGAATTACCTAGACTTTCACTTGATTTAATTAGCTTTTTTGAATGGATTTAACTTTCATTTGATTTAAAAAAGCTTTGTTTAAACGTGTTTGACTTTCACTTGATTTAATTACTTTTTTTTTAATTGCATTTGACTTTCAGTTGATTCAAAAAGATTTGTTTGAATGTGCTTGACTTTCATATGATTCAATTAGCATCGTTGAATGGATTTGACAATCATTTGATTCAAAAAGCTTTGTTTGACTTTCACTTGATTCAAATTGCTATTTTGAATGCATTTGAATTTCATTTGATTGAAAAAGCTTTGTTTGAATGTGTTTGACTTTTATTTGATTAAATTGGCTTTGTTTGAATGTGATTGACTTTCATTTGAATCAATTAGCTTTGTTTAATGCATTTGACTTTCATTTAATTCAAAAAGCTTTGTTTGAATGTGTTTGACTTTAATTTGATTCAAATAGCTTTGTTTGAATGATTTTGACTGTCACTTGATTTAAATACCTTTTTTGAATGCGTTTGACTTTCATCTAATTCAAATAGCATTTCTTGAATGTGTTTAACTTTCATTTGGTTCAAATAGCTTTGTTTAAATATGTTTGACTTTCATTTGATTCAATTAGCTTTGCTTGAATGTGGTTAACTTTCAATTGAGTCAATTTGCTTTGTTGAATGCATTTGACTTTTATTTGATTCGAAAAGTTTTGTTTGACTGTCATATGATTCAATAAGCCTCGTTGAATGCATCTGACAATCATTTGAATCAAAAAGCTTTGTTTGAATTCTTTGGACTTTTACTTGATTCAATTAGCTTTTTTCAAAGCATTCGACTTTCATATGATTTAATTAGCTTTGTTTGAATGTTTTTGACTTTCATTTGATGCAATTAGCTTTGTCTGAATGTGTTTGACTTTCGTTTGATTTAATTATCTTTGTTGAATGCATTTGACTTTCATTTGTTTCAGATAGCATTGTTTGAATGTGTTTGACTTTCATTTGATTCAAATAGCTTTGTTTGAATGTGTTTTCCTTCCATTGGATTTAATTAGCTTTGTTTGAATGTGGTTGACTTTTAATCGATTCAATTTGATTTGTTGAATGCATTTGACTTTCATTTGATTCAAAAAGATTTGTTTGAATGTGTTTAACTTTCATATGATTCAATTAGTATCGTTGAATGCATTTGACAATCATTTGATTCAAAAAGCTATGTTTGAATTTGTTTGACTTTCACTTGATTGAATTAGCTTTTTTGAAATCATTTGACTTTCTTTTGATTCAAAAAGCTTTGTTTGAATGTGTTTGATTTTCACTTGATTTAATATGCTTTGTTTGAATGTTGTTAACTTTCATTTGATTTAATTAGCTTTGTTTAAATGTGGTTGACTTTCATTTGATTCAATTAGGTTTGTTAGAATGCCGTTGACTTTCGTTTGATTTAATTAGGTTTGTTAGAATGCCATTGACTTTCATTTCATTCAATTAGCTTTGTTGAACGCATATGACTTTCATTTGATTCAAAAAGCTTTGTTTGAATGTGTTTGACTCTCATTTGATTCAATTAGCATCGTTGAACGCATTTGACAGTCATTTGATTCAAAAATCTTTGTTTGAATTACCTAGACTTTCTCTTGATTAAATTAGCTTTTTTGAATGGATTTAACTTTCATTTGATTTAAAAAGCTTTGTTCAAATGTGTTTCACTTTCACTTGATTTAATTACTTTTTTTTAATTACATTTGACTTTCAGTTGATTCAAAAAGATTTGTTTGAATGTGCTTGACTTTCATATGATTCAATTAGCATCGTTGAATGGATTTCACAATCATTTGATTCAAAAAGCTTTGTTTGACTTTCACTTGATTCAAATCCCTATTTTGAATGCATTTGAATTTCATTTGATTGAAAAAGCTTTGTTTGAATGTGTTTGATTTTCATTTGATTAAATTAGCTTTGTTTGAATGTGATTGACTTTCATTTGAATCAATTAGCTTTGTTCAATGCATTTGACTTTCATTTAATTCAAAAAGCTTTGTTTGAATTTGTTTGACTTTAATTTGATTCAAATAGCTTTGTTTGAATGTGTTTGCCTTCCATTGGATTTAATTAGCTTTGTTTGAATGTGGTTGACTTTTAAGTGATTCAATTTGATTTGTTGAATGCATTTGACTTTCATTTTATTCAAAAAGATTTGTATGAATGTGTTTGACTTTCATATGATTAAATTAGTATCGTTGAATGCATTTGACAATCATTTGATTCAAAAAGCTATGTTTGAATTTGTTTGACTTTCACTTGATTGAATTAGCTTTTTTGAAATCATTTGACTTTCTTTTGATTCAAAAAGCTTTGTTTGAATGTCTTTGATTTTCACTTGATTTAATATGCTTTGTTTGAATGTGGTTAACTTTCATTTGATTTAATTAGCTTTGTTTGAATGTGGTTGACTTTCATTTGATTCAATTAGGTTTGTTAGAATGCCGTTGACTTTCGTTTGATTTAATTAGGTTTGTTAGAATTCCATTGACTTTCATTTCATTCAATTAGCTTTGTTGAACGCATATGACTTTCATTTGATTCAAAAAGCTTGTTTGAATGTGTTTGACTCTCATTTGATTCAATTAGCATCGTTGAACGCATTTGACAGTCATTTGATTCAAAAAGCTTTGTTTTGAATTACCTAGACTTTCTCTTGATTCAATTAGCTTTTTTGAATGGATTTAACTTTCATTTGATTTAAAAAGCTTTGTTCAAATGTGTTTGACTTTCACTTGATTTAATTACTTTTTTTATAATTACATTTGACTTTCAGTTGATTCAAAAAGATTTGTTTGAATGTGCTTGACTTTCATATGATTCAATTAGCATCGTTGAATGGATTTGACAATCATTTGATTCAAAAAGCTTTGTTTGACTTTCACTTGATTCAAATCGCTATTTTGAATGCATTTGAATTTCATTTGATTGAAAAAGCTTTGTTTGAATGTGTTTGATTTTCATTTGATTAAATTAGCTTTGTTTGAATGTGATTGACTTTCATTTGAATCAATTAGCTTTGTTTAATGCATTTGACTTTCATTTAATTCAAAAAGCTTTGTTTTAATTTGTTTGACTTTAATTTGATTCAAATAGCTTTGTTTGAATGTTTTTGACTTTCACTTGATTTAAATACCTTTTTTGAATGCGTTTGACTTTCATTTGATTCAAATAACATTTCTTGAATGTGTTTGACTTTCATTTGGTTTAAATAGCTTTGTTTAAATGTGTTTGACTTTCATTTGATTCAATTAGCTTTGCTTGAATGTGGTTAACTTTTAATTGAGTCAATTTGCTTTGTTGAATGCATTTGACTTTCTTTTGATTCAAAAAGTTTTGTTTGACTGTCATATGATTCAATTAGCCTCGTTGAATGCATTTGACAATCATTTGATTCAAAAAGCTTTGTTTGAATTCTTTGGACTTTTAGTTGATTCAATTAGGTTTTTTGAAAGCATTTGACTTTCATATGATTTAATTAGCTTTGTTTTAATGTTTTTGACTTTAATTTGATGCAATTAGCTTTGTCTGAATGTGTTTGACTTTTGTTTGATTTAATTATCTTTTTTGAATGCATTTGACTTTCATTTGATTCAGATAGCATTGTTTGAATGTGTTTGACTTTCATTTGATTCAAATAGCTTTGTTTGAATGTGTTTGCCTTCCATTGGATTTAATTAGCTTTGTTTGAATGTGGTTGACTTTTAAGTGATTCAATTTGATTTGTTGAATGCATTTGACTTTCATTTGATTCAAAAAGATTTGTTTGAATGTGTTTGACTTTCATATGATTAAATTAGTATCGTTGAATGCATTTGACAATCATTTGATTCCAAAAGCTATGTTTGAATTTGTTTGACTTTCACTTGATTTAATTAGCTTTTTTGAACTCATTTGACTTTCTTTGGATTCAAAAAGCTTTGTTTGAATGTGTTTGAATTTCACTTGATTTAAATTAGTTTTTGTTTGAATATGGTTAACTTTCATTTGATTCAATTAGCTTTGTTTCAATGTGGTTGACTTTCATTTGATTCAATTAGGTTTGTTAGAATGCCATTGACTTTCGTTTGATTCAATTAGGTTTGTTAGAATGCCATTGACTTTCATTTGATTCAACTAGCTTTGTTGAATGCATATGACTTTCATTTGATTCAAAAAGCTTTGTTTGAATGTGTTTGACTTTCATTTGATTTAATTAGCATCGTTGAACGCATTTGACAGTCATTTGATTCAAAAAGCTTTGTTTGAATTACCTAGACTTTCACTTGATTCAATTAGCTTTTTTGAATTCATTTAACTTTCATTTGATTTAAAAAGCTTTGTTTAAATGTAATTGACTTTCACTTGATTTAATTACTTTTTTTTAATTGCATTTGACTTTCAGTTAATTCAAAAAGATTTGTTTGAATGTGCTTGACTTTCATATGATTCAATTAGCATCGTTGAATGGATTTGACAATCATTTGATTCAAAATGCTTTGTTTGACTTTCACTTGATTCAAATCGCTATTTTGAATGCATTTTAATTTCATTTGATTGAAAAAGCTTTGTTTGAATGTGTTTGATTCTCATTTGATTAAATTAGCTTTGTTTGAATGTGATTGACTTTCATTTGAATCAATTAGCATTGTTTAATGCATTTGACTTTCATTTAATTCAAAAAGCTTTGTTTGAATGTGTTTGACTTTAATCTGATTCAAATAGCTTTGTTTGAATGTTTTTGACTTTCACTTGATTTAAATACCTTTTTTGAATGCGTTTGACTTTCATTTGATTCAAATAGCATTTCTTGAATGTGTTTGACTTTCATTTGGTTCAAATAGCTTTGTTTAAATGTGTTTGACTTTCATTTGATTCAATTAGCTTTGCTTGAATGTGGTTAACTTTCAATTGAGTCAATTTGCTTTGTTGAATGAATTTGACTTTCATTTGATTCAAAAAGTTTTGTTTGACTGTCATATGATTCAATTAGCCTCGTTGAATGCATTTGACAATCATTTGATTCAAAAAGCTTTGTTTGACTTTCACTTGATTCAAATCGCTATTTTGAATGCATTTGAATTTCATTTGATTGAAAAAGCTTTGTTTGAATGTTTTTGACTTTCATTTGATGCAATTAGCTTTGTCTGAATGTGTTTGACTTTTGTTTGATTTAATTATCTTTTTTGAATGCATTTGACTTTCATTTGATTCAGATAGCATTGTTTGAATGTGTTTGACTTTCATTTGATTCAAATAGCTTTGTTTGAATGTGTTTGCCTTCCATTGGATTTAATTAGCTTTGTTTGAATGTGTTTGACTTTTAAGTGATTCAATTTGATTTGTTGAATGCATTTGACTTTCATTTGATTCAAAAAGATTTGTTTGAATCTGTTTGCCTTTCATATGATTCAATTAGTATCGTTGAATGCATTTCACAATCATTTGATTCAAAAAGCTATGTTTGAATTTGTTTGACTTTCACTTGATTCAATTAGCTTTTTTGAACTCATTTGACTTTCTTTGGATTCAAAAAGCTTTGTTTAAATGTGTTTGAATTTCACTTGATTTAAATTAGCTTTGTTTGAATGTGGTTAACTTTCATTTGATTCAATTATCTTTGTTTGAATGTGGTTGACTTTCATTTGATTCGATTAGGTTTGTTTGAATGTCATTGACTTTCGTTTGATTCAATTAGGTTTGTTAGAATGCCATTGACTTTCATTTGATTCAATTAGCTTTGTTGAATGCATATGACTTTCATTTGATTCAAAAAGCTTTGTTTGAATGTGTTTGACTTTCATTTGATTCAATTAGAATCGTTGAACGCTTTTGACAGTCATTTGATTCAAAAAGCTTTGTTTGAATTACCTAGACTTTCACTTGATTCAATTAGCTTTTTTGAATTCATTTAACTTTCATTTGATTTAAAAAGCTTTGTTTAAATGTAATTGACTTTCACTTGATTTAATTACTTTTATTTAATTGCATTTGACTTTCAGTTTATTTAAAAAGATTTGTTTGAATGTGCTTGACTTTCATATGATTCAATTAGCATCGTTGAATGGATTTGACAATCATTTGATTCAAAAAGCTTTGTTTGACTTTCACTTGATTCAAATCGCTATTTTGAATGCATTTGAATTTCATTTGATTGAAAAAGCTTTGTTTGAATGTGATTGATTTTCATTTGATTAAATTAGCTTTGTTTGAATGTGATTCACTTTCATTTGAATCAATTAGCTTTGTTTAATACATTTGACTTTCATTTAATTCAAAAAGCTTTGTTTGAATTTGTTTGACTTTAATTTGATTCAAATAGCTTTGTTTGAATGTTTTTGACTTTCACTTGATTTAAATACCGTTTTTAAATGCGTTTGACTTTCATTTGATTCAAATAGCATTTCTTGAATGTGTTTGACTTTCATTTGGTTCAAATAGCTTTGTTTAAATGTGTTTGACTTTCATTTGATTCAATTAGCTTTGCTTGAATGTGGTTAACTTTCAATTGAGTCAATTTGCTTCGTTGAATGCATTTGACTTTCATTTGATTGAAAAAGTTTTGTTTGACTGTCATATGATTCAATTAGCCTCGTTGAATGCATTTGACAATCATTTAATTCAAAAAGCTTTGTTTGAATTCTTTGGACTTTTAGTTGATTCAATTAGCTTTTTTGAAAGCATTTGACTTTCATATGATTTAATTAGCTTTGTTTGAATGTTTTTGACTTTCATTTGATGCAATTAGCTTTGTCTGAATGTGTTTGACTTTTGTTTGATTTAATTATCTTTTTTGAATGCATTTGACTTTCATTTGATTCAGATAGCATTGTTTGAATGTGTTTGACTTTCATTTGATTCAAATAGCTTTGTTTGAATGTGTTTGCCTTCCATTGGATTTAATTAGCTTTGTTTGAATGTGTTTGACTTTTAAGTGATTCAATTTGATTTGTTGAATGCATTTGACTTTCATTTGATTCAAAAAGATTTGTTTGAATCTGTTTGACTTTCATATGATTCAATTAGTATCGTTGAATGCATTTCACAATCATTTGATTCAAAAAGCTATGTTTGAATTTGTTTGACTTTCACTTGATTCAATTAGCTTTTTTGAACTCATTTGACTTTCTTTGGATTCAAAAAGCTTTGTTTAAATGTGTTTGAATTTCACTTGATTTAAATTAGCTTTGTTTGAATGTGGTTAACTTTCATTTGATTCAATTATCTTTGTTTGAATGTGGTTGACTTTCATTTGATTCGATTAGGTTTGTTTGAATGTCATTGACTTTCGTTTGATTCAATTAGGTTTGTTAGAATGCCATTGACTTTCATTTGATTCAATTAGCTTTGTTGAATGCATATGACTTTCATTTGATTCAAAAAGCTTTGTTTGAATGTGTTTGACTTTCATTTGATTCAATTAGAATCGTTGAACGCTTTTGACAGTCATTTGATTCAAAAAGCTTTGTTTGAATTACCTAGACTTTCACTTGATTCAATTAGCTTTATTGAATTCATTTAACTTTCATTTGATTTAAAAAGCTTTGTTTAAATGTAATTGACTTTCACTTGATTTAATTACTTTTATTTAATTGCATTTGACTTTCAGTTTATTTAAAAAGATTTGTTTGAATGTGCATGACTTTCATATGATTCAATTAGCATCGTTGAATGGATTTGACAATCATTTGATTCAAAAAGCTTTGTTTGACTTTCACTTGATTCAAATCGCTATTTTGAATGCATTTGAATTTCATTTGATTGAAAAAGCTTTGTTTGAATGTGTTTGATTTTCATTTGATTAAATTAGCTTTGTTTGAATGTGATTGACTTTTATTTGAATCAATTAGCTTTGTTTAATGCATTTGACTTTCATTTAATTCAAAAAGCTTTGTTTGAATGTGTTTGACTTTAATCTGATTCAAATAGCTTTGTTTGAATGTTTTTGACTTTCACTTGATTTAAATACCTTTTTTGAATGCGTTTGACTTTCATTTGATTCAAATAGCATTTCTTGAATGTGTTTGACTTTCATTTGGTTCAAATAGCTTTGTTTAAATGTGTTTGACTTTCATTTGATTCAATTAGCTTTGCTTGAATGTGGTTAACTTTCAATTGAGTCAATTTGATTTGTTGAATGAATTTGACTTTCATTTGATTCAAAAAGTTTTGTTTGACTGTCATATGATTCAATAAGCCTCGTTGAATGCATTTGACAATCAGTTGATTCAAAAAGCTTTGTTTGAATTCTTTGGACTTTTAGTTGATTCAATTAGCTTTTTTGAAAGCATTTGACTTTCATATGATTTAATTAGCTTTGTTTGAATGTTTTTGACTTTCATTTGATGCAATTAGCTTTGTCTGAATGTGTTTGACTTTTGTTTGATTTAATTATCTTTTTTGAATGCATTTGACTTTCATTTGATTCAGATAGCATTGTTTGAATGTGTTTGACTTTCATTTGATTCAAATAGCTTTGTTTGAATGTGTTTGCCTTCCATTGGATTTAATTAGCTTTGTTTGAATGTGTTTGACTTTTAAGTGATTCAATTTGATTTGTTGAATGCATTTGACTTTCATTTGATTCAAAAAGATTTGTTTGAATCTGTTTGACTTTCATATGATTCAATTAGTATCGTTGAATGCATTTCACAATCATTTGATTCAAAAAGCTATGTTTGAATTTGTTTGACTTTCACTTGATTCAATTAGCTTTTTTGAACTCATTTGACTTTCTTTGGATTCAAAAAGCTTTGTTTAAATGTGTTTGAATTTCACTTGATTTAAATTAGCTTTGTTTGAATGTGGTTAACTTTCATTTGATTCAATTATCTTTGTTTGAATGTGGTTGACTTTCATTTGATTCGATTAGGTTTGTTTGAATGTCATTGACTTTCGTTTGATTCAATTAGGTTTGTTAGAATGCCATTGACTTTCATTTGATTCAATTAGCTTTGTTGAATGCATATGACTTTCATTTGATTCAAAAAGCTTTGTTTGAATGTGTTTGACTTTCATTTGATTCAATTAGAATCGTTGAACGCTTTTGACAGTCATTTGATTCAAAAAGCTTTGTTTGAATTACCTAGACTTTCACTTGATTCAATTAGCTTTATTGAATTCATTTAACTTTCATTTGATTTAAAAAGCTTTGTTTAAATGTAATTGACTTTCACTTGATTTAATTACTTTTATTTAATTGCATTTGACTTTCAGTTTATTTAAAAAGATTTGTTTGAATGTGCATGACTTTCATATGATTCAATTAGCATCGTTGAATGGATTTGACAATCATTTGATTCAAAAAGCTTTGTTTGACTTTCACTTGATTCAAATCGCTATTTTGAATGCATTTGAATTTCATTTGATTGAAAAAGCTTTGTTTGAATGTGTTTGATTTTCATTTGATTAAATTAGCTTTGTTTGAATGTGATTGACTTTTATTTGAATCAATTAGCTTTGTTTAATGCATTTGACTTTCATTTAATTCAAAAAGCTTTGTTTGAATGTGTTTGACTTTAATCTGATTCAAATAGCTTTGTTTGAATGTTTTTGACTTTCACTTGATTTAAATACCTTTTTTGAATGCGTTTGACTTTCATTTGATTCAAATAGCATTTCTTGAATGTGTTTGACTTTCATTTGGTTCAAATAGCTTTGTTTAAATGTGTTTGACTTTCATTTGATTCAATTAGCTTTGCTTGAATGTGGTTAACTTTCAATTGAGTCAATTTGATTTGTTGAATGAATTTGACTTTCATTTGATTCAAAAAGTTTTGTTTGACTGTCATATGATTCAATAAGCCTCGTTGAATGCATTTGACAATCAGTTGATTCAAAAAGCTTTGTTTGAATTCTTTGGACTTTTAGTTGATTCAATTAGCTTTTTTGAAAGCATTTGACTTTCATATGATTTAATTAGCTTTGTTTGAATGTTTTTGACTTTCATTTGATGCAATTAGCTTTGTCTGAATGTGTTTGACTTTTGTTTGATTTAATTATCTTTTTTGAATGCATTTGACTTTCATTTGATTCAGATAGCATTGTTTGAATGTGTTTGACTTTCATTTGATTCAAATAGCTTTGTTTGAATGTGTTTGCCTTCCATTGGATTTAATTAGCTTTGTTTGAATGTGTTTGACTTTTAAGTGATTCAATTTGATTTGTTGAATGCATTTGACTTTCATTTGATTCAAAAAGATTTGTTTGAATCTGTTTGACTTTCATATGATTCAATTAGTATCGTTGAATGCATTTCACAATCATTTGATTCAAAAAGCTATGTTTGAATTTGTTTGACTTTCACTTGATTCAATTAGCTTTTTTGAACTCATTTGACTTTCTTTGGATTCAAAAAGCTTTGTTTAAATGTGTTTGAATTTCACTTGATTTAAATTAGCTTTGTTTGAATGTGGTTAACTTTCATTTGATTCAATTATCTTTGTTTGAATGTGGTTGACTTTCATTTGATTCGATTAGGTTTGTTTGAATGTCATTGACTTTCGTTTGATTCAATTAGGTTTGTTAGAATGCCATTGACTTTCATTTGATTCAATTAGCTTTGTTGAATGCATATGACTTTCATTTGATTCAAAAAGCTTTGTTTGAATGTGTTTGACTTTCATTTGATTCAATTAGAATCGTTGAACGCTTTTGACAGTCATTTGATTCAAAAAGCTTTGTTTGAATTACCTAGACTTTCACTTGATTCAATTAGCTTTATTGAATTCATTTAACTTTCATTTGATTTAAAAAGCTTTGTTTAAATGTAATTGACTTTCACTTGATTTAATTACTTTTATTTAATTGCATTTGACTTTCAGTTTATTTAAAAAGATTTGTTTGAATGTGCATGACTTTCATATGATTCAATTAGCATCGTTGAATGGATTTGACAATCATTTGATTCAAAAAGCTTTGTTTGACTTTCACTTGATTCAAATCGCTATTTTGAATGCATTTGAATTTCATTTGATTGAAAAAGCTTTGTTTGAATGTGTTTGATTTTCATTTGATTAAATTAGCTTTGTTTGAATGTGATTCACTTTCATTTGAATCAATTAGCTTTGTTTAATACATTTGACTTTCATTTAATTCAAAAAGCTTTGTTTGAATTTGTTTGACTTTAATTTGATTCAAATAGCTTTGTTTGAATGTTTTTGACTTTCACTTGATTTAAATACCGTTTTTGAATGCGTTTGACTTTCATTTGATTCAAATAGCATTTCTTGAATGTGTTTGACTTTCATTTGGTTCAAATAGCTTTGTTTAAATGTGTTTGACTTTCATTTGATTCAATTAGCTTTGCTTGAATGTGGTTAACTTTCAATTGAGTCAATTTGCTTCGTTGAATGCATTTGACTTTCATTTGATTGAAAAAGTTTTGTTTGACTGTCATATGATTCAATTAGCCTCGTTGAATGCATTTGACAATCATTTAATTCAAAAAGCTTTGTTTGACTTTCACTTGATTCAAATCGCTATTTTGAATGCATTTGAATTTCATTTGATTGAAAAAGCTTTGTTTGAATGTGTTTGATTTTCATTTGATTAAATTAGCTTTGTTTTAATGTGATTGACTTTCATTTGAATCAATTAGCTTTGTTTAATGCATTTGACTTTCATTTAATTCAAAAAGCTTTGTTTGAATGTGTTTGACTTTAATTTGATTCAAATAGCTTTGTTTGAATGTTTTTTACTTTCACTTGATTTAAATACCTTTTTTGAATGCGTTTGACTTTCATTTGATTCAAATAGCATTTCTTGAATGTGTTTGACTTTCATTTGGTTCAAATAGCTTTGTTTAAATGTGTTTGACTTTCATTTGATTCAATTAGCTTTGCTTGAATGTGGTTAACTTTCAATTGAGTCAATTTGATTTGTTGAATGAATTTGACTTTCATTTGATTCAAAAAGTTTTGTTTGACTGTCATATGATTCAATAAGCCTCGTTGAATGCATTTGACAATCAGTTGATTCAAAAAGCTTTGTTTGAATTCTTTGGACTTTTAGTTGATTCAATTAGCTTTTTTGAAAGCATTTGACTTTCATATGATTTAATTAGCTTTGTTTGAATGTTTTTGACTTTCATTTGATGCAATTAGCTTTGTCTGAATGTGTTTGACTTTTGTTTGATTTAATTATCTTTTTTGAATGCATTTGACTTTCATTTGATTCAGATAGCATTGTTTGAATGTGTTTGACTTTCATTTGATTCAAATAGCTTTGTTTGAATGTGTTTGCCTTCCATTGGATTTAATTAGCTTTGTTTGAATGTGTTTGACTTTTAAGTGATTCAATTTGATTTGTTGAATGCATTTGACTTTCATTTGATTCAAAAAGATTTGTTTGAATGTGTTTGACTTTCATATGATTCAATTAGTATCGTTGAATGCATTTGACAATCATTTGATTCAAAAAGCTATGGTTGAATTTCTTTGACTTTCATTTGATTCAATTAGCTTTTTTGAACTCATTTGACTATCTTTGGATTCACAAAGCTTTGTTTGAATGTGTTTGAATTTCACTTGATTTAAATTAGCTTTGTTTGAATGTGGTTAACTTTTATTTGATTCAATTAGCTTTGTTTGAATGTGGTTGACTTTCATTTGATTCAATTAGGTTTGTTAGAATGCCATTGACTTTCGTTTGATTCAATTAGGTTTGTTAGAATGCCATTGACTTTCATTTGATTCAATTAGCTTTGTTAGAATGCCATTGAGTTTCATTTGGTTCAATTAGCTTTGTTGAATGCATATGACTTTCATTTGATTCAAAAAGCTTTGTTTGAATGTGTTTGACTTCCATTTGATTCAATTAGCATCATTGAACGCATTTGACAGTCATTTTATTCAAAAAGCTTTGTTTGAATTACTTAGACTTTCACTTGATTCAATTAGCTTTTTTGAATACATTTAACTTTTATTTGATTCAAAAAGCTTTGTTCGAATGTGTTTGACTTTCATTTGATTCAATTAGCTTTGTGGGAATGCACTTGACAATTACTTAATTAAAAAAGCTTTGTTTGAATGTGTTTGACTTTCACTAGATTAAATTAGCTTTTTTGAATGCATTTAACTTTTATTTAATTAAAAAAGCTTTGTTTGAATGTGTTTGACTTTCATTTGATGCAATTAGCTTTGTTTGAATGTGTTTGACTTTCATTTGATTCAATAAGCTTTGTTGAATGCATTTAATTTTCATTTGATTTAAAAAGCTTTGTTTAAATGTGTTTGACTTTCACTTGATTTAATTACTTTTTTTTAATTACATATGACTTTCAGTTGATTCAAAAAGATTAGTTTGAATGTGCTTGACTTTCATATGATTCAATTAGCATCGTTGAATGGATTTGACAATCATTTGATTCAAAAAGCTTTGTTTGACTTTCACTTGATTCAAATCGCTATTTTGAATGCATTTGATTGAAAAAGCTTTGTTTGAATGTGTTTGATTTTTATTTGATTAAATTAGCTTTGTTTGAATGTGATTGACTTTCATTTGAATCAATTAGCTTTGTTTAATGCATTTGACTTTCATTTAATTCAAAAATCTTTGTTTGAATGTGTTTGACTTTTATTTGATTCAAATAGCTTTGTTTGAATGATTTTGACTTTCACTTGATTTAAATACCTTTTTTGAATGTGTTTGACTTTCATTTGATTCAAATAGCTTTGTTTGAATGTGTTTGCCTTTCATTGGATCTAATTAGCTTTGTTTGAATGTGGTTGACTTTTAATTGATTCAATTTGATCTGTTGAATGCATTTGACTTTCATTTGATTCAAAAAGATTTGTTTGAATGTGTTTGACTTTCATATGATTCAATCAGTATCGTTGAATGCATTTCACAATCATTTGATTCAAAAAGCTATGTTTGAATTTTTTTGACTTTCACTTGATTCAATTAGCTTTTTTGAACTCATTTGACTTTCTTTGGATCCAAAAAGCTTTGTTTGAATGTGTTTGAATTTCACTTGATTTAAATTAGCTTTGTTAGAATGTGGTTAACTTTCATTTGATTCAATTAGCTTTGTTTGAATGTGGTTGACTTTCATTTGATTCAATTAGGTTTGTTAGAATTCCATTGACTTTCATTTGATTCAATTAGGTTTGTTAGAATGCCATTGACTTTCATTTGATTCAATTAGCTTTGTTGAATGCATATGACTTTCATTTGATTCAAAAAGCTTTGTTTGAATGTGTTTGACTTTCATTTGATTCAATTAGCATCGTTGAACGCATTTGACAGTCATTTGATTCAAAAAGCTTTGTTTTGAATTACCTAGACTTTCACTTGATTCAATTAGCTTTTTTGAATGCATTTAACTTTTATTTGATTTAAAAAGCTTTGTTTAAATGTAATTGACTTTCACTTGATTTAATTACTTTTTTTAATTGCATTTGACTTTCAGTTGATTCAAAAAGATTTGTTTGAATGTGCTTGACTTTCATATGATTAAATTAGCATCGTTGAATGGATTTGACAATCATTTGATTCAAAAAGCTTTGTTTGACTATCACTTCATTCAATTAGCTTTTTTGAACTCATTTGACTTTCTTTGGATTCAAAAAGCTTTGTTTGAATGTGTTTGAATTTCACTTGATTTAAATTAGCTTTGTTTGAATGTGATTGATTCATTTGAATCAATTAGCTTTGTTTAATACATTTGACTTTCATTTAATTCAAAAAGCTTTGTTTGAATGTGTTTGACTTTTATTTGATTCAAATAGCTTTGTTTGAATGATTTTGACTTTCACTTGATTTAAATACATTTTTTGAATGTGTTTGACTTTCATTTGATTCAAATAGCTTTGTTTGAATGTGTTTTCCTTTCATTGGATTTAATTAGCTTTGTTTGAATGTGGTTGACTTTTAATTGATTCAATTTGATCTGTTGAATGCATTTGACTTTCATTTGATTCAAAAAGATTTGTTTGAATGTGTTTGACTTTCATATGATTCAATCAGTATCGTTGAATGCATTTCACAATCATTTAATTCAAAAAGCTATGTTTGAATTTTTTTGACTTTCACTTGATTCAATTAGCTTTTTTGAACTCATTTGACTTTCTTTGGATTCAAAAAGCTTTGTTTGAATGTGTTTGAATTTCACTTGATTTAAATTAGCTTTGTTTGAATGTGGTTAACTTTCAATTGATTCAATTAGCTTTGTTTGAATGTGGTTGACTTTCATTTGATTCAATTAGGTTTGTTAGAATTCCATTGACTTTCGTTTGATTCAATTAGGTTTGTTAGAATGCCATTGACTTTCATTTGATTCAATTAGCTTTGTTGAATGCATATGACTTTCATTTGTGATGTGGATTTAAACCCCTTAACTTAATAAAGAATCTAAAATCACACAAGTAACACAAGCCCTTCGAATTTCCTAAGAAAATCGAACAACTTAAGAATAACGAACCGGATATGACTTTGAAAACGACCACTCCTGGAACGAATTCAACGCCTCTCAAATTACCTAGACCACTCCTGGAACTAAGTACTTTGATGAACAAAACTTAGACTACTCCTAGAACTAAGAATTGAACGTTCTAATTATCAAAACAACTCCTTGAATTGAAAACTAGCAAAAGAATTTGTAAGCAATTAAGCAAAACAAACAATAAACTTGTATTGAATTTTCTGGTTTTGGTTGTGTATACAAAGCCACGAAAAATCCCTTATTTATAGACTAAACTAACTATTCCTAAGTCTATTCGAACTAGGAAAAAACCCTAGCCTTGATCCCCAAGTATCCTAGATAGAATAGGAGAACCAATTCTAATGGAACTAGGAAACTAGTAATAAGACTAGTTCTAATTAACCTAAAACTTCTTAAAACAATTCCTAATTGACTTAGAAATTATTTTAAACTAAATTAACAGAAATTAAGAAGATTCCTAATTGCTTAAACCAAGAAAAACCCTTTCAAGTGAAAGGTAAAAACTTGCAAGCAAAAACTCTAGAAAAAACTAAGTTAGGAAAATCTTTCTTTTCGTACTGCCGCCGAACCACCACCGCACGCGCCGCCATCATCGACACGCGCCCCACCGCCGTGTAGCTGGACTCAGGCCGGAGCTAGGGAGCCGGCGCGTGGCACCCAGATCGGCGCGTCGCCGCCGCTGCCGTCGTCGGAACCCAACTGGTCCTTGACTTCTTCTTCAATGGCTGCGCATGTTAACCATTCTTGATTCTTTACTCCAAGCTCAAACCCTATTGGCCTTAAAACCAATATGATTGGCTCTTCAAAAGAATTTCCCTCTTGATCCACATCATTCTCCCCCTCTTCAAAAGAATTTGTCCTCAAATTCGCATCATCCATGTAAGGAGAACAATTCCATGAAACCATCCAAATTCGACGAATACAAGCCAAAAGAACTATTACCTCAACGCTAGCAATTTTAAGCAATGTAACAATGTTGTAGCCAAGCCTAACAACTTGGTTATGGACATTTCTTTGGTTCAAGACGTAGCATCATGTATTGGTGCTATGCATTCTATCCTTGGGCAGCAAGATATTCAACCCCTTGAATTTCTTGTTGTTCTTATTAACTAAGTTTATTTTAGTTCTTTTATGCTTTGAATAACTTGTAAACTTTAGTCTTATTTTAAGTTTGCAAATTAGTTGTGTTTCTTTAGTTCTTTTTAGCTGATTAAGGTTCGAAAGTGTAATGTCACATTCACATAAAGTTCAAGTACAACATACATTACAAAGGCAGCCATTTAAGCTTGGGAAAGAAGCCTAGATTCCGAAACTAATTTGGAGGAATTTCAAGGCTTTAACTTGGGTGTTACAATCAGCATCAATGAGGAGTTACAAGCTTTCAATTGAGTCTTCAAGTGGCCGTTTACTTCAGCCAGCAACTGGTACATTCAAGAGGCGTCCAAGTACATCCTTGACCACATACATTCAAGCTTAATTCAAGGCTTGAAACAAGGAGGAGTTACACTTCACTTGCTGCTTGAATTGGGCGTGAAAAGGGGAGCTGTTACACCTCCAAGTTGCTGCTTGTTGGGCGTGAATCAAGGGGGAGTTATACTCTCTTATTTCTGATTTTATTTGGAGGTTACAAACCACCATTTTCTCTTTGATGTATCTAGTTAAGTAAGGCTTCTTTTATTAATGTATCTAGACAACAAAAGCTGAATTGTACTTAGCTTTAGGCGTGTAACAAGTGAGCTGAAAAGTCACTTAAGTTAGCTTGTACTTAAGGATGCTTGTTCACTATAAATAGCAAGCAAATGTGAATGAAAAAATCAGATTATTTTCGAACAAAAAAACTTGTATTACATTCGTTTCTTGGATTAGAAACAAAAATCTGAAATTCTTGGATTTGGAATTTCGTTTCCTTTGCTTAGTTAGCTAGTTTAGGCTACTAGTTGGCTTGTGATCTTAGGAATCCAAAACGTTTCTTAGTGGTGTGACTTTATCTAAGAAGCCTTTGGTTCTTTAGCCTTATCTATCCCTTGGTTTATCCCTTGTGTATTTCGAGTGTTACTCCAAATATACAACATTTGGCGCTAGAAGGAGGGGGTCTAGCAAACAAATACCCAAACACAATACCCCAAACACATACCCAAACACAAACCATGGCCGACATCCCACCCCTAATTGGCAAGAATATGTCAATAAGGTTGCACAAGAGAAAGAAGATATGGAGCAACGAATGCAATATTTGCAAGAATGCTTGGTGGTTCGACGCACACTTAGCAATATGGTTGGCAAAGAAGGAAGTTTGCAACGTGAGTCAATCTTTCACACTCGTTGCACCATTGGTGGAAAGGTATGTTCATTGATTATTGATGGAGGTAGTTGTACCAATGTAGCTTCACAAGTAATGATAGACAAACTGAAACTTAAAACCGTTCCTCACCCTAAACCTTATGTGATTCAATGGCTAAATCATGGTAAAGGGATTCAAGTAACACAACAAGTCTTGTTATCATTTAGTATTGGTAAAACTTATGAAGAAGAATTGTGGTGTGATGTTATACCTATGGATGCATGTCATATTTTACTTGGTAGACCTTGGTTATTTGATAGGCGTGTGATGCATGATGGGTATAAAAACACATATTCCTTCACTAAGGATGGACGGAAAATACTTCTTACCCCCCTAAACCTCAAAAACGGTCACCCCATATCCACACCCCCTACTTCCCTTACCACTCTCATAAAATCAGAATTGCATGAGTATAAAGCTCACAAACAATTCATTTTAAGCCAACTTGATGCCCCTTCCAAACCGTCACAAGAAGAGCCACACCCACTCCTCACCCCTCTTCTTAAAACCTTTTCCCATGTTTTCCCCGAAGACATTCCCCATGGCTTACCCCCAAAACGTGACATACAACACAAAATTGATCTTGTTCCCGGATCAATGCTCCCAAACAAACCAGCCTATAGAACCACCCCAAAAGAAACCGAAGAGATTAGGAGGCAAGTGGAAGAATTACTATCCAAGGGTCTTATTCGTAAGTCTCTTAGTCCATGTGCTTGTCCTACTTTGATTGTGCCTAAGAAGAATGGAGAATGGAGAATGTGTGTTGATAGTAGGTCAATCAATAAAATCACTATCAAGTACCGGTTTCCTATTCCAAGGTTGAATGATTTACTTGATGATTTGCATGGTTCTAAAGTGTTCTCTAAAATTGATTTGAGAAGTGGCTATCATCAAATTCGAATTTTCGAAGGAGATGAATGGAAAACCGCTTTCAAGACAAAGGAGGGCCTCTATGAATGGCTTGTGATGCCATTTGGTTTGTCTAATGCACCATCCACATTTATGCGCCTTATGAATCAGGTTATGCAACCTTTCATGGGTAAATTTGTTGTAGTTTATTTTGATGATATCTTGGTGTATAGTAGGGAGGAAGAAGAGCATTCTATGCATTTGCAACAGGTTTTTGAAGCCCTTGAACGTGAAAAGTTGTATGGTAACTTAGAGAAGTGTCATTTCTTCACTTCCCAAGTTATTTTTCTTGGCTTTAAAGTTTCATCACAAGGCATTGAAGTTGATGAAAAGAAAGTTGCTGCAATTCGTGAGTGGCCTACACCACAAACCGTCCAACAAGTTCGAAGCTTTCATGGACTTGCTTCTTTCTATAGAAGATTTGTACGGAACTTTAGCACTCTCATGGCACCTATCACGGAACTAACTAAAAATCAGAAGTTAGTTTGGAATGATAAGGCTCAAAAGGCCTTTGATGAGGTTGGGCGTCCCCTTGCCTACTTTAGTGAAAAACTCAATGAAGCACAACGGAAGTATAGCACCTATGATAAGGAGTTCTTTGCTCTTGTTCGTGCTTTGGACCATTGGAGACATTACCTCATTTCCAAGGAGTTCATCCTTCATTCGGATCATGAAGCCCTCAAATATCTTCAAAGCCAACAAAAACTCCAACCTCGCCATGCCAAATGGGTGGAGTATTTGCAAGCTTTTCATTTCGTGATCAAGCATAGGAGAGGCGCCATGAACAAAGGAGCTGATGCGCTTTCAAGGAGATATACACTCTTGAATTCTTTCAAAGCAAGGGTGATTAGTGTTGATGATGTAAAAGCAAGTTACCACAATGATCATGACTTTGGCGATTTGTTTTTAAAATGTTCTAATCATGCTTACAAAGATTATTACATTTTAGATGGCTATTTGTTCAAAGGAAACAGGTTGTGCATTCCAAGATCAAGCCTAAGAGAATCTCTTATCAAAGAGTTTCATGAAGGAGGAATGGCGGGACACTTTGGCATAGAGAAGACTACTCTTCTTATCCAAGAATACTTTCATTGGCCTAGGTTGGTCCGTGATGTGGAGTTCATTGTGAAAAGATGCGTGATATGTCAAAAGGCCAAGAGTCATAGTCTACCTCAAGGCTATCTTTTGCCCTTACCTATTCCACAAGCACCATGGGAAGATATTAGTCTTGATTTCGTTGTGGGACTTCCTATCACCCAACGAAAGAAAGATTCTATAATGGTTGTTGTGGACCGATTTTCTAAAATGGCCCATTTTATTGCTTGTCATACAACTTATGATGCTACTCATGTTGCTAACTTGTTTTTCAAAGAGATTGTTCGTTTACATGGTGTACCTAAATCCATGGTGAGTGATCGTGATCCAAAATTTCTAAGTCATTTTTGGCTTACATTATGGAGGAAGATGGGCACGAAATTGAACTTTAGCACTTCAAGTCATCCTCAAACAGATGGTCAAACCGAAGTGACTAATAGAACTTTGGGATCCTTGCTGCGGTCTTTGGCTACTAAACGTCCCAAGCAATGGGAAGAGATGCTTCCTCATGCGGAGTTTGCTTACAATCGTGTGCCTAGCAAGACAACAGGTTTGAGTCCTTTTGAAGTGGTGTATGGATTCAATCCGTGCACTCCTATTGATCTCACTCCCATTCCCTCACCAAACAAGTTCAGCAATGATGCCGAGGTGCGCGCAAAAGAAATCAAGTCTATGCATGAGCAAGTTCGTTCCAACATTGAACAAACTAATGCAAAGACTAAGGCATACTATGACAAGAAAAGAAAGGAGGTCCGTTTTCAGCCCGGTGACTTAGTTTGGATTCATCTTCGAAAGGAAAGATTTCCTTCCAAAAGACGGTCCAAGGTTAGTCCTCGTAGTGATGGTCCATTTGCTATTGTTGAAAAGGTGAATGATAATGCTTACAAAGTTGAGTTGCCCGGAGACTATGGTGTTTCTAGCACCTTTAATGTGGCTGATTTATCACCTTACTATGATGAGTTTGAAGAGTTGCCGAGTTTGAGGGCAAACTCTTTTCAAGAAGGGGGGAATGTTGTAGCCAAGCCTAACAACTTGGTTATGGACATTTCTTTGGTTCAAGACGTAGCATCATGTATTGGTGCTATGCATTCTATCCTTGGGCAGCAAGATATTCAACCCCTTGAATTTCTTGTTGTTCTTATTAACTAAGTTTATTTTAGTTCTTTTATGCTTTGAATAACTTGTAAACTTTAGTCTTATTTTAAGTTTGCAAATTAGTTGTGTTTCTTTAGTTCTTTTTAGCTGATTAAGGTTCGAAAGTGTAATGTCACATTCACATAAAGTTCAAGTACAACATACATTACAAAGGCAGCCATTTAAGCTTGGGAAAGAAGCCTAGATTCCGAAACTAATTTGGAGGAATTTCAAGGCTTTAACTTGGGTGTTACAATCAGCATCAATGAGGAGTTACAAGCTTTCAATTGAGTCTTCAAGTGGCCGTTTACTTCAGCCAGCAACTGGTACATTCAAGAGGCGTCCAAGTACATCCTTGACCACATACATTCAAGCTTAATTCAAGGCTTGAAACAAGGAGGAGTTACACTTCACTTGCTGCTTGAATTGGGCGTGAAAAGGGGAGCTGTTACACCTCCAAGTTGCTGCTTGTTGGGCGTGAATCAAGGGGGAGTTATACTCTCTTATTTCTGATTTTATTTGGAGGTTACAAACCACCATTTTCTCTTTGATGTATCTAGTTAAGTAAGGCTTCTTTTATTAATGTATCTAGACAACAAAAGCTGAATTGTACTTAGCTTTAGGCGTGTAACAAGTGAGCTGAAAAGTCACTTAAGTTAGCTTGTACTTAAGGATGCTTGTTCACTATAAATAGCAAGCAAATGTGAATGAAAAAATCAGATTATTTTCGAACAAAAAAACTTGTATTACATTCGTTTCTTGGATTAGAAACAAAAATCTGAAATTCTTGGATTTGGAATTTCGTTTCCTTTGCTTAGTTAGCTAGTTTAGGCTACTAGTTGGCTTGTGATCTTAGGAATCCAAAACGTTTCTTAGTGGTGTGACTTTATCTAAGAAGCCTTTGGTTCTTTAGCCTTATCTATCCCTTGGTTTATCCCTTGTGTATTTCGAGTGTTACTCCAAATATACAACAAACAACATCACCACGAGCAAGGCAATATTTTAGAAACAACCAATTCTCAATTTGGTCCTTGGTCTTCGAAGTTGACCATAAGAACACTTTAGGCTTCATGATATTTTTCTCATGTATGACTAACAATTTCTTCTCTTTATGCATGCCTAATGAATCCACCACTTCTAAAGAAACCATTAAATTATTATCTTGATTCACGAATGGCTCCTCAATAGTATCAAAAACCTTTTCCGACACCACCATTGGTAGATCATTATGAATAATCTGATCTTGAACAACGTCACACACAATTGGAACATCAATTGTTTCACTCACCTTTTCTTCGAGCTCTTTAGCACCTACATGTTCCTCTTCCTTATCCTTTTGACAATCTTCCTCCATCTCTTTAACTTTAACGCGGCATGGAATAATAGTTAAAGGAATAAGTTTGAACCTCTTGTTTCCCACCTTGACCGAATATGTGTTGGCCACACCATCATGTTTAACATGTCGATCAAATTGCCATGGTCTTCCTAAAAGAACGTGACAAGCACTCATAGGAATCACATCGCACCATAATTCTTCCTTGTAATTGCCAATGGAGAAATTCACCAAAGCTTGTTGTTCTACATGAAAACCCATAGAATTATCTAGCCAACCCAACTTATATGGTTTTTCATGATCTCTTGTAGGAAGTTGGAGTTTAGTAACCATCTCTGTAGACGCTACATTGGTACACGAACCACTATCAATGATCACCCTACAAGTTCTATCAACAACTTTGCATCGAGTATGAAACAAACTATCTTGTTGACCTTGAAAAATAATTTCTTCATGTAAATTCAGTCGCTCCATAAGCATATGTTTGTTACCAAAGCCAAAATCTACGTTATCATCTTCATGTTTTTTCTTCTTTTTATGACCTTGAAGTAACTTTGCAAATTCATCCATAGATTTTCGGATCCCTTCCTCCATAATTATGTGAAAAAAACAGAAATAAAAGAACCCTTATCCACACAGGTATATCCCACAAAAATCGCAACACAACTTGGAACAAAATCGCACACAACGAGCAATAAGTATTAAATCGGACCAAAACTGACACAGTTGCGGAAAACAGTCCAGTTTAATAGCAAACGAACTCGAAAAATTCCGAAATTTCACAGGCAGAAATTAGACAAAATTTCACCCAAAATCAAAAAAGGAATCACCTGAAAAGACCTTGTAACGAAGGAGAACGAGCCTTCTGAAGTTGACAGAAAAACTGGTTATCCGAGAACAAGTGCGATTTGATGAACGAATTGTTGAACGATCAAAAACCCCTGAAATCTGATACCAATTTGATGTGGTATCACACAAGCTCTGATACCAATTTGATGTGGATTTAAACCCCTTAACTTAATAAAGAATCTAAAATCACACAAGTAACACAAGCCCTTCGAATTTCCTAAGAAAATCGAACAACTTAAGAATAACGAACCGGATATGACTTTGAAAACGACCACTCCTGGAACGAATTCAACGCCTCTCAAATTACCTAGACCACTCCTGGAACTAAGTACTTTGATGAACAAAACTTAGACTACTCCTAGAACTAAGAATTGAACGTTCTAATTATCAAAACAACTCCTTGAATTGAAAACTAGCAAAAGAATTTGTAAGCAATTAAGCAAAACAAACAATAAACTTGTATTGAATTTTCTGGTTTTGGTTGTGTATACAAAGCCACGAAAAATCCCTTATTTATAGACTAAACTAACTATTCCTAAGTCTATTCGAACTAGGAAAAAACCCTAGCCTTGATCCCCAAGTATCCTAGATAGAATAGGAGAACCAATTCTAATGGAACTAGGAAACTAGTAATAAGACTAGTTCTAATTAACCTAAAACTTCTTAAAACAATTCCTAATTGACTTAGAAATTATTTTAAACTAAATTAACAGAAATTAAGAAGATTCCTAATTGCTTAAACCAAGAAAAACCCTTTCAAGTGAAAGGTAAAAACTTGCAAGCAAAAACTCTAGAAAAAACTAAGTTAGGAAAATCTTTCTTTTCGTACTGCCGCCGAACCACCACCGCACGCGCCGCCATCATCGACACGCGCCCCACCGCCGTGTAGCTGGACTCAGGCCGGAGCTAGGGAGCCGGCGCGTGGCACCCAGATCGGCGCGTCGCCGCCGCTGCCGTCGTCGGAACCCAACTGGTCCTTGACTTCTTCTTCAATGGCTGCGCATGTTAACCATTCTTGATTCTTTACTCCAAGCTCAAACCCTATTGGCCTTAAAACCAATATGATTGGCTCTTCAAAAGAATTTCCCTCTTGATCCACATCAATTTGATTCAAAAAGCTTTGTTTGAATGTGTTTGACTTTCATTTGATTCAATTAGCATCGTTGAACGCATTTGACAGTCATTTGATTCAAAAAGCTTTGTTTTGAATTACCTAGACTTTCACTTGATTCAATTAGCTTTTTTGAATGCATTTAACTTTTATTTGATTTAAAAAGCTTTGTTTAAATGTAATTGACTTTCACTTGATTTAATTACTTTTTTTTAATTGCAATTGACTTTCAGTTGATTCAAAAAGATTTGTTTGAATGTGCTTGACTTTCATATGATTAAATTAGCATCGTTGAATGGATTTGACAATCATTTGATTCAAAAAGCTTTGTTTGACTATCACTTCATTCAATTAGCTTTTTTGAACTCATTTGACTTTCTTTGGATTCAAAAAGCTTTGTTTGAATGTGTTTGAATTTCACTTGATTTAAATTAGCTTTGTTTGAATGTGATTGACTTTCATTTGAATCAATTAGCTTTGTTTAATGCATTTGACTTTCATTTATTTCAAAAAGCTTTGTTTGAATGTGTTTGACTTTTATTTGATTCAAATAGCTTTGTTTGAATGATTTTGACTTTCACTTGATTTAAATACCTTTTTTGAATGTGTTTGACTTTCATTTGATTCAAATAGCTTTGTTTGAATGTGTTTTCCTTTCATTGGATTTAATTAGCTTTGTTTGAATGTGGTTGACTTTTAATTGATTCAATTTGATCTGTTGAATGCATTTGACTTTCATTTGATTCAAAAAGATTTGTTTGAATGTGTTTGACTTTCATATGATTCAATCAGTATCGTTGAATGCATTTCACAATCATTTGATTCAAAAAGCTATGTTTGAATTTTTTTGACTTTCACTTGATTCAATTAGCTTTTTTAAACTCATTTGACTTTCTTTGGATTCAAAAAGCTTTGTTTGAATGTGTTTGAATTTCACTAGATTTAAATTAGCTTTGTTTGAATGTGGTTAACTTTCAATTGATTCAATTAGCTTTGTTTGAATTCCATTGACTTTCATTTGATTCAATTAGGTTTGTTAGAATTCCATTGACTTTCGTTTGATTCAATTAGCTTTGTTGAATGCATATGACTTTCATTTGATTCAAAAAGCTTTGTTTGAATGTGTTTGACTTTCATTTGATTCAATTAGCATCGTTGAACGCATTTGACAGTCATTTGATTCAAAAAGCTTTGTTTTGAATTACCTAGACTTTCACTTCATTCAATTAGCTTTTTTGAATGCATTTAACTTTTATTTGATTTAAAAAGCTTTGTTTAAATGTAATTGACTTTCACTTGATTTAATTACTTTTTTTTAATTGCATTTGACTTTCAGTTGATTCAAAAAGATTTGTTTGAATGTGCTTGACTTTCATATGATTAAATTAGCATCGTTGAATGGATTTGACAATCATTTGATTCAAAAAGCTTTGTTTGACTATCACTTCATTCAATTAGCTTTTTTGAACTCATTTGACTTTCTTTGGATTCAAAAAGCTTTGTTTGAATGTGTTTGAATTTCACTTGATTTAAATTAGCTTTGTTTGAATGTGATTGACTTTCATTTGAATCAATTAGCTTTGTTTAATGCATTTGACTTTCATTTAATTCAAAAAGCTTTGTTTGAATGTGTTTGACTTTAATTTGATTCAAATAGCTTTGTTTGAATGATTTTGACTTTCACTTGATTTAAATACCTTTTTTGAATGTGTTTGACTTTCATTTGATTCAAATAGCTTTGTTTGAATGTGTTTTCCTTTCATTGGATTTAATTAGCTTTGTTTGAATGTGGTTGACTTTTAATTGATTCAATTTGATCTGTTGAATGCATTTGACTTTCATTTGATTCAAAAAGATTTGTTTGAATGTGTTTGACTTTCATATGATTCAATCAGTATCGTTGAATGCATTTCACAATCATTTGATTCAAAAAGCTATGTTTGAATTTTTTTGACTTTCACTTGATTCAATTAGCTTTTTTGAACTCATTTGAGTTTCTTTGGATTCAAAAAGCTTTGTTTGAATGTGTTTGAATTTCACTTGATTTAAATTAGCTTTGTTTGAATGTGGTTAACTTTCAATTGATTCAATTAGCTTTGTTTGAATGTGGTTGACTTTCATTTGATTCAATTAGGTTTGTTAGAATTCCATTGACTTTCGTTTGATTCAATTAGGTTTGTTAGAATGCCATTGACTTTCATTTTATTCAATTAGCTTTGTTGAATGCATATGACTTTCATTTGATTCAAAAAGCTTTGTTTGAATGTGTTTGACTTTCATTTGATTCAATTAGCATCGTTGAACGCATTTGACAGTCATTTGATTCAAAAAGCTTTGTTTTGAATTACCTAGACTTTCACTTGATTCAATTAGCTTTTTTGAATGCATTTAACTTTTATTTGATTTAAAAAGCTTTGTTTAAATGTAATTGACTTTCACTTGATTTAATTACTTTTTTTTAAATGCAATTGACTTTCAGTTGATTCAAAAAGATTTGTTTGAATGTGCTTGACTTTCATATGATTAAATTAGCATCGTTGAATGGATTTGACAATCATTTGATTCAAAAAGCTTTGTTTGACTATCACTTCATTCAATTAGCTTTTTCGAACTCATTTGACTTTCTTTGGATTCAAAAAGCTTTGTTTGAATGTGTTTGAATTTCACTTGATTTAAATTAGCTTTGTTTGAATGTGATTGACTTTCATTTGAATCAATTAGCTTTGTTTAATGCATTTGACTTTCATTTATTTCAAAAAGCTTTGTTTGAATGTGTTTGACTTTTATTTGATTCAAATAGCTTTGTTTGAATGATTTTGACTTTCACTTGATTTAAATACCTTTTTTGAATGTGTTTGACTTTCATTTGATTCAAATAGCTTTGTTTGAATGTGTTTTCCTTTCATTGGATTTAATTAGCTTTGTTTGAATGTGGTTGACTTTTAATTGATTCAATTTGATCTGTTGAATGCATTTGACTTTCATTTGATTCAAAAAGATTTGTTTGAATGTGTTTGACTTTCATATGATTCAATCAGTATCGTTGAATGCATTTCACAATCATTTGATTCAAAAAGCTATGTTTGAATTTTTTTGACTTTCACTTGATTCAATTAGCTTTTTTGAACTCATTTGAGTTTCTTTGGATTCAAAAAGCTTTGTTTGAATGTGTTTGAATTTCACTTGATTTAAATTAGCTTTGTTTGAATGTGGTTAACTTTCAATTGATTCAATTAGCTTTGTTTGAATGTGGTTGACTTTCATTTGATTCAATTAGGTTTGTTAGAATTCCATTGACTTTCGTTTGATTCAATTAGGTTTGTTAGAATGCCATTGACTTTCATTTGATTCAATTAGCTTTGTTGAATGCATATGACTTTCATTTGATTCAAAAAGCTTTGTTTGAATGTGTTTGACTTTCATTTGATTCAATTAGCATCGTTGAACGCATTTGACAGTCATTTGATTCAAAAAGCTTTGTTTTGAATTACCTAGACTTTCACTTGATTCAATTAGCTTTTTTGAATGCATTTAACTTTTATTTGATTTAAAAAGCTTTGTTTAAATGTAATTGACTTTCACTTGATTTAATTACTTTTTTTTAAATGCAATTGACTTTCAGTTGATTCAAAAAGATTTGTTTGAATGTGCTTGACTTTCATATGATTAAATTAGCATCGTTGAATGGATTTGACAATCATTTGATTCAAAAAGCTTTGTTTGACTATCACTTCATTCAATTAGCTTTTTCGAACTCATTTGACTTTCTTTGGATTCAAAAAGCTTTGTTTGAATGTGTTTGAATTTCACTTGATTTAAATTAGCTTTGTTTGAATGTGATTGACTTTCATTTGAATCAATTAGCTTTGTTTAATGCATTTGACTTTCATTTATTTCAAAAAGCTTTGTTTGAATGTGTTTGACTTTTATTTGATTCAAATAGCTTTGTTTGAATGATTTTGACTTTCACTTGATTTAAATACCTTTTTTGAATGTGTTTGACTTTCATTTGATTCAAATAGCTTTGTTTGAATGTGTTTTCCTTTCATTGGATTTAATTAGCTTTGTTTGAATGTGGTTGACTTTTAATTGATTCAATTTGATCTGTTGAATGCATTTGACTTTCATTTGATTCAAAAAGATTTGTTTGAATGTGTTTGACTTTCATATGATTCAATCAGTATCGTTGAATGCATTTCACAATCATTTGATTCAAAAAGCTATGTTTGAATTTTTTTGACTTTCACTTGATTCAATTAGCTTTTTTGAACTCATTTGAGTTTCTTTGAATTCAAAAAGCTTTGTTTGAATGTGTTTGAATTTCACTTGATTTAAATTAGCTTTGTTTGAATGTGGTTAACTTTCAATTGATTCAATTAGCTTTGTTTGAATGTGGTTGACTTTCATTTGATTCAATTAGGTTTGTTAGAATTCCATTGACTTTCGTTTGATTCAATTAGGTTTGTTAGAATGCCATTGACTTTCATTTGATTCAATTAGCTTTGTTGAATGCATATGACTTTCATTTGATTCAAAAAGCTTTGTTTGAATGTGTTTGACTTTCATTTGATTCAATTAGCATCGTTGAACGCATTTGACAGTCATTTGATTCAAAAAGCTTTGTTTTGAATTACCTAGACTTTCACTTGATTCAATTAGCTTTTTTGAATGCATTTAACTTTTATTTGATTTAAAAAGCTTTGTTTAAATGTAATTGACTTTCACTTGATTTAATTACTTTTTTTTAAATGCAATTGACTTTCAGTTGATTCAAAAAGATTTGTTTGAATGTGCTTGACTTTCATATGATTAAATTAGCATCGTTGAATGGATTTGACAATCATTTGATTCAAAAAGCTTTGTTTGACTATCACTTCATTCAATTAGCTTTTTCGAACTCATTTGACTTTCTTTGGATTCAAAAAGCTTTGTTTGAATGTGTTTGAATTTCACTTGATTTAAATTAGCTTTGTTTGAATGTGATTGACTTTCATTTGAATCAATTAGCTTTGTTTAATGCATTTGACTTTCATTTATTTCAAAAAGCTTTGTTTGAATGTGTTTGACTTTTATTTGATTCAAATAGCTTTGTTTGAATGATTTTGACTTTCACTTGATTTAAATACCTTTTTTGAATGTGTTTGACTTTCATTTGATTCAAATAGCTTTGTTTGAATGTGTTTTCCTTTCATTGGATTTAATTAGCTTTGTTTGAATGTGGTTGACTTTTAATTGATTCAATTTGATCTGTTGAATGCATTTGACTTTCATTTGATTCAAAAAGATTTGTTTGAATGTGTTTGACTTTCATATGATTCAATCAGTATCGTTGAATGCATTTCACAATCATTTGATTCAAAAAGCTATGTTTGAATTTTTTTGACTTTCACTTGATTCAATTAGCTTTTTTGAACTCATTTGAGTTTCTTTGGATTCAAAAAGCTTTGTTTGAATGTGTTTGAATTTCACTTGATTTAAATTAGCTTTGTTTGAATGTGGTTAACTTTCAATTGATTCAATTAGCTTTGTTTGAATGTGGTTGACTTTCATTTGATTCAATTAGGTTTGTTAGAATTCCATTGACTTTCGTTTGATTCAATTAGGTTTGTTAGAATGCCATTGACTTTCATTTGATTCAATTAGCTTTGTTGAATGCATATGACTTTCATTTGATTCAAAAAGCTTTGTTTGAATGTGTTTGACTTTCATTTGATTCAATTAGCATCGTTGAACGCATTTGACAGTCATTTGATTCAAAAAGCTTTGTTTTGAATTACCTAGACTTTCACTTGATTCAATTAGCTTTTTTGAATGCATTTAACTTTTATTTGATTTAAAAAGCTTTGTTTAAATGTAATTGACTTTCACTTGATTTAATTACTTTTTTTTAAATGCAATTGACTTTCAGTTGATTCAAAAAGATTTGTTTGAATGTGCTTGACTTTCATATGATTAAATTAGCATCGTTGAATGGATTTGACAATCATTTGATTCAAAAAGCTTTGTTTGACTATCACTTCATTCAATTAGCTTTTTCGAACTCATTTGACTTTCTTTGGATTCAAAAAGCTTTGTTTGAATGTGTTTGAATTTCACTTGATTTAAATTAGCTTTGTTTGAATGTGATTGACTTTCATTTGAATCAATTAGCTTTGTTTAATGCATTTGACTTTCATTTATTTCAAAAAGCTTTGTTTGAATGTGTTTGACTTTTATTTGATTCAAATAGCTTTGTTTGAATGATTTTGACTTTCACTTGATTTAAATACCTTTTTTGAATGTGTTTGACTTTCATTTGATTCAAATAGCTTTGTTTGAATGTGTTTTCCTTTCATTGGATTTAATTAGCTTTGTTTGAATGTGGTTGACTTTTAATTGATTCAATTTGATCTGTTGAATGCATTTGACTTTCATTTGATTCAAAAAGATTTGTTTGAATGTGTTTGACTTTCATATGATTCAATCAGTATCGTTGAATGCATTTCACAATCATTTGATTCAAAAAGCTATGTTTGAATTTTTTTGACTTTCACTTGATTCAATTAGCTTTTTTGAACTCATTTGACTTTCTTTGGATTCAAAAAGCTTTGTTTGAATGTGTTTGAATTTCACTTGATTTAAATTAGCTTTGTTTGAATGTGGTTAACTTTCAATTGATTCAATTAGCTTTGTTTGAATGTGGTTGACTTTCAGTTGATTCAATTAGGTTTGTTAGAATTCCATTGACTTTCGTTTGATTCAATTAGGTTTGTTAGAATGCCATTGACTTTCATTTTTATTCAATTAGCTTTGTTGAATGCATATGACTTTCATTTGATTCAAAAAGCTTTGTTTGAATGTGTTTGACTTTCATTTGATTCAATTAGCATCGTTGAACGCATTTGACAGTCATTTGATTCAAAAAGCTTTGTTTTGAATTACCTAGACTTTCTGTTGTAGCCAAGCCTAACAACTTGGTTATGGACATTTCTTTGGTTCAAGACGTAGCATCATGTATTGGTGCTATGCATTCTATCCTTGGGCAGCAAGATATTCAACCCCTTGAATTTCTTGTTGTTCTTATTAACTAGTTTATTCTAGTTCTTTTTATGCTTTGAATAAATTGTAAACTTTAGTCATTTTAAGTTTGCAAATTAGTTATATTTTTTCTTAGTTCTTTTTAGCTGATTTTAGTTCGAAAATATTGTCGCATTCACACAAAAGTACAAGTGCAAAGATACATCAAAATGGCAGCCATTTAAGCTTGGAATCCGAAATTCTTTTACAAGGAATTTCAAAGCTTTAACTTGGGTGTTACAATCAGCATCAATGAGGAGTTACAAGCTTTCATTTGAGTCTTCAAGTGGCCGTTTATTTCAGCCAGCAACTGGTACATTCAAGAGGCGTCCAAGTACATCCTTGACCACATACATTCAAGCTTAATTCAAGGCTTGAAACAAGGAGGAGTTACACTTCACTTGCTGTTTGAATTGGGCGTGAAAAGGGGAGCTGTTTCATCTCCAAGCTGCTGCTTTGTGGGCGTGAATCAAGGGGGTGTTATACTCTCTTGTTTCTGATTTTATTTCACTCATAACTTGGAGGTTACAAACCGCCATTTGCTCTTGATGTATCTAGTTAAGTAAGGCTTCTTTTATTAATGTATCTAGACAACAAAAGCTGAAATGTACTTAGCTTTAGTTTAGGCGTGTAACAAGTGAGCTGAACAGCCACTTAAGTTAGCTTGTACTTAAGGATGCTTGTTTACTATAAATAGCAAGCAAATGTGAATGAAAAAATCAGATTATTGCAAACAAAAAAAAAGACTTGTCTTACATTCGTTTCTTGGATTAGAAACAAAAACCTGAAATTCTTGGATTTGGAATTTCGTTTCCTTTGCTTAGTTAGCTAGTTTAGGCTACTAGTTGGCTTGTGATCTTAGGAATCCAAAACGTTTCTTAGTGGTGTGACTGTATCTAAGAAGCCTTTGGTTCTTTAGCCTTATCTATCCCTTGGTTTATCCCTTGTGTATTTTGAGTGTTACTCCAAATATACAACATTTGGCGCTAGAAGGAGGGGGGTCTAGCAAACAAATACCCAAACACAATACCCCAAACACATACCCAAACACAAACCATGGCCGACATCCCACCCCCTAATTGGCAAGAATATGTCAATAAGGTTGCACAAGAGAAAGAAGATATGGAGCAACGAATGCAATATTTGCAAGGTCAGTTAAGAGACCTTTCTATTAAGTTGCGCCATCAAAAAGAGGGTTTACCCAATCATAGTGATGAAGAAGTGAGTGAATCTAATTTCAATCACAATGATAGACCTTATCATGAAAGAGAAAGGTCACGGCCTAACAATGACATTAAGGCTGACATTCCGGAGTATGATGGCAAACTCGATGCTGATGAGTTTGTAGAATGGCTTAGAACGGTGGAGAGAGTGTTTGATTACAAGCAAACACCGGAAGAAAAGAAGGTGAAAATTGTAGCCTTGAAGTTGAGAAAATATGCCTCAACTTGGTGGGCTAGCGTGTGTGCCAAAAGGGAAAGGCAAGACAAAGAGAAAGTGAGATCGTGGATCAAGATGAAGAAGTTGCTGAAACAAAAGTTTCTTCCCACATACTATGTGCAAGAAAACTTTTCCAAGTTCCACAACCTCGAACAAGGTACAAAATCAGTAGAAGAATATGCTAGGGAGTTTGAAGGGTTTGTCATGAAATGTGGAGTAGAGGAAGATGAACCTCAAACATTGGTGCGCTTTTTGGGAGGGCTTGACCCAAAAATAGCCAATGTGGCCGAACTACATCCTTACTCTACCCTTGAAGAGCTCATTATCTTAGCACATAAGATTGAGCAGCAACAAAAAGCAAGAGGCAAAAGTGAATCATCACGTTTTGCATCTCAAACCTCATTTCCCCAAAAAAAGCAAACATCCAATTTCCCACCTTTAAACCCAACGTCCAATCAGCCTACTTCTAAACCACCTTCACAAAACACCCAAAATTCCAACCCAAAACCAGCCCCAAGAAGATGTTTTCGGTGTCAAGGCCTTGGACATTTGGCTAGTGATTGTCCAAATAAAAGGATTGTCACTTTGATTGAGCATGAAGAGGAGGATGAATTAGAAAATGAAGTGGACAGCAACCTTGAGGAGAATGATGAGTATGCGTGTCTTGGACCAGACGAAGGAGAATGCTTGGTGGTTCGACGCACACTAAGCAATATGGTTGGCAAAGAAGGAAGTTTGCAACGTGAGTCAATCTTTCACACTCGTTGCACCATTGGTGGAAAGGTATGTACATTGATTATTGATGGAGGTAGTTGTACCAATGTAGCTTCACAAGTAATGATAGACAAGCTGAAACTTAAAACCGTTCCTCACTGATGCGTGCATCAATGTGAACGATGAGCATGTTGAAGAATTATTCCAAGAAAGTCAAGAAAGCATGAATCTATACTTGGAAGCTTCTTCAATAGGTCAAACTTACTATCGGGGGCATCAAGACAAAGCCACGCTTTGTATGGTGGCGTTCTTGGGAGTTCTTGAAGCTTCTTGATAGTTCTTTAAGGTTTCTTTAAAAGCTTTCTTAGGTTTTTGCTTACAAGTTTTTACCTTTCACTTGAAAGGGTTTTTCTTGTTTTAAGCACTTAGGATTTCTAATTGCATTAGGAATTGTTTTAGTCTAGTAGGCGTCAATAATAGCTTGGAGTGCAAGCTTGAGTTAGGATAAAATAGGCAAGTTTTATCTTAAGAGTAGTTAGAGTTTAAGTAGGATTAAATAACTAAATCAAAGTTATCTAAACTTGATTAAGTTATGCAATCCGTGGGTTTTTGTTAGGGGATTAGAATTCTAATTCAAGTGGGATTAGGATAATTGATTGAGTTTATAAATATAGGGTTGTAATCTTCGAATAATATACAAGTTTAATCATACATTCATAATAATATTTCTTATTGCTTTTGTTTAAGTTGGATTACTTAAATTCTTGATTGGTGGATTCCAATTTGCTGTTTTGTTTGTTTTAGTTAAAACAATCACCTAGGTTGATTAATTAGGTGGATTCTTGATTAATTAATCTAAGTTTCTTGCTTAATTCTTGGTGAATTTTCTGTATAGAATTAGGTTAGATTCATATCTTTGTGAGGCTTAGTTTTCGGACTAAAAATCACATCATCTTGGTATCAGAGCACAGTTACGGTAGAAAATAAACTGGTAACGTTTGGCTGGGAATTTTTGAGTGATTCTTTTTGCATTAGTCTCTAAAAACGTCTAGCTATCACCATATAAAATTTCGTAGCTTTTGGTTGAGTAACGAACTCTGTACAGCCTTAAACGTTTGGTGTTGTTGCACTGGGTTGTGGTTGGGAGTCCGGTTTTTGTTTGCTTCAAGATTCCTTCAAGATTTGATCTTTTAATCAAGATTTTTGCATAAACAAACCTGGTTTGTGTAGGAGCAATGAGTGACGAAGAAATCCCAGGGATTCCAAGGGGTTTGAACCTTGATCAAGCGCATAACTTGCGGAGGGATCGTCAAATAGAGCGATTGTCACAACAATTGCAAGAAGTATTGGCTAGGCTTGACGAACGTGACAAAACTTCATCTTCAAGGAAGAACAAATCAGTTGCAATTTCTAGTTCAAGTGAAGACGAATATGAAAGGAGAAAAGCAAGTAGATCACGCCATAAAGATTCATCTTCGAGTGATGAACCTAGAAGGCATAGACGGAAGAACAAGGCCAAAGATGATGACCGAAATATAAGGTTAGATTTTCCGGAATTCAATGGTAGTATGCTAGACCCCGAAAAATATTTTGAGTGGGTTAGAAGAGCCGAAACACTCTTTGATTACAAGGAGTATGATGAACGAAAGAGGTGCAAACTTGCTGAATTAAAACTCACAGGTTATGCGAGTTTATGGTATGATAATCTCAAGAAAAAGAGACGCAAGGAGGGACGATCCAAGATCACTACTTGGACACAATTGCAGAAATATATGAAGCGTCAATTTGTGCCCCATGAGTACGTGCAAGAAGTGTATCTCAAGATGCAGACTTTTAAGCAAGGAAATCAATCCGTGGAGGCTTATTTGTGTGAGTTTGAGAAACTATGTTTATTGTGTGATTTAGAAGAAATTCTAGAGCACAAAATAGCACGTTTTATTGCAGGTTTGAACGAAAATGTTCAAGAGAAGATTGAATTGCACGAATACTATTCGTTTGAAGAAGTATGCAAGGCGGCCATTAAGGTTGAAAGACAATTCAAGGCCAAGAAGACCTCAAGTGTGAAACCGTTCACACGCACGTTCACAAAGGCTAGTGACAAGCCTACCTTTGATAGGACTTTTCCTAATCCGTATGCTAAAGATAACAAACCCAGAAACGAAGCTAGCAAGAAGGTGACCGAAGATAGAAAATGTTTCAAATGTGGGAGTGTTGGCCACATAGCAAGCAATTGCTACTCAAAACGCACTATGACGGCTCAAGAATGGGAAGAAGAGAAAGCTAGGTGCGAGGGAAATAGTGACATGGAGGTTGTGGTCGAGAAAGAACGTGATTTTGAAGAAGAGGAGGGTAGTGCCGAAGAGGTTGATGGTGAAACGCAAGGAAAGAGCTTGGTTCTAAGGAGAGCTCTTCACTCTAAACCTATGCCCGTTGAAGAGAATCAAAGAGAGAAAATCTTTTTAACAAGGTGCAAGGTGGAAGATCGATTGTGTGACGTAATAATAGACTCGGGAAGTTGCACAAATGTGGTGTCTACAACTTTGATCAACAAATTAGAGTGGCCTACAACCGATCACCCAAAACCTTACAAGCTACATTGGCTCAATGATACTAGTGACGTGAAGGTAACGAAACGAGCCCTAATCACCTTTTCAATTGGCAAATATCATGATAAAGTTTTATGTGATGTATGCCCTATGGATGCTTGTCATATCTTATTGGGTAGACCATGGCAATATGATAGATTTGTCAAGTTTAATGGTAGGACAAATGTGTATATAATTCGAAAAGGAAAGGGGGAAAAATCATATGCATTGAAACCACTTGTTGATCATAGAATTAACCCTAGTTCAAAAGGTGCATATTTAATTGGGGAAAAGGAGTTGGAGAAAGAGATCAACAACAACAATATAGTATATATTATGGTGGCTAACAATGTGCAAGTGAATGAAAGTAAACAAAAAAAGAGGCCCGTGGAATTAGAAGTAGTATTGCAAGAGTATTGTGATGTTTTTCCTAGTGAATTACCACCGGGATTACCACCAATTCGTGGTATTGAACATCAAATTGATCTTATTCCGGGAGCTCCACTACCTAACAAGGCAGCATATAGAAGTAATCCGGAAGAAACAAAGGAAATGCAACGTCAAATAGAGGAATTGATGCAAAGAGGCTACGTGAAAGAGAGTATGAGCCCATGTGCCGTGCCTACATTGTTAGTTCCAAAAAAGGATGGGAGTTGGCGTATGTGCATTGATAGTAGGAGTGTGAACAACATAACCATCAAGTATAGATTTCCTATACCTAGACTTGATGATTTGTTAGACGAATTGCATGGTTCAAAGCTATTTTCCAAGATGGCTCATTTCATACCTTGTCACAAAGTGGACGATGCTATGAAAGTGGCGGAATTGTATTTCAAGGAAGTGGTGAGACTACATGGGTTGCCGAACAGTATTGTGAGTGATCGTGATACAAAGTTCATGAGTTTCTTTTGGAAATCAATATGGAAGTTGGTGGGAACGAAGCTGTTATTTAGTACATCATATCACCCGCAAACGGACGGACAAACGGAGGTAACAAATCGAACTCTTGGTGTGCTTTTACGTGGACTAGTGAGCAAAACACAAAAAGATTGGGATATTAAGCTTGCTCATGCCGAGTTTGCTTACAATAGATCACCTACTTATGCCACAAAACACACACCATTCGAAGTTGTTTATGGTGTCAATCCAAAAATGCCCATTGATTTAATTGAAATTCCAAAAGGGGAAGTGATTCATAAGGATGCCGAGACTAAAATCAAGTATATGATAAAGCTACACGCACAAGTTAGAGCTAGGATTGAACGTGTCAATGAACTCTACAAAGCACGAGCTAACAAGAACAAAAAGCCACAAAGTTTTGAAGTTGGCGACTTGGTGTGGCTACACTTGAGGAAAGAGAGATTTCCTAACAAACGAAAGAATAAATTGATGCCAAGAAGTGAGGGGCCGTTCAAGATTATTGAGAAGATCAATGAGAATGCATATAAGCTTGAATTGCCGGGAGAATATGGTGTAAGCGCAACATTTAATATTGGGGATTTGGTGAAGTATTTGCCAGATGGTGCTATTGAAGATTTGAGGGCAAATTCTTTTGAAGAAGGGGAGGATGATGCGTGCATCAATGTGAACGATGAGCATGTTGAAGAATTATTCCAAGAAAGTCAAGAAAGCATGAATCTATACTTGGAAGCTTCTTCAATAGGTCAAACTTACTATCGGGGGCATCAAGACAAAGCCACGCTTTGTATGGTGGCGTTCTTGGGAGTTCTTGAAGCTTCTTGATAGTTCTTTAAGGTTTCTTTAAAAGCTTTCTTAGGTTTTTGCTTACAAGTTTTTACCTTTCACTTGAAAGGGTTTTTCTTGTTTTAAGCACTTAGGATTTCTAATTGCATTAGGAATTGTTTTAGTCTAGTAGGCGTCAATAATAGCTTGGAGTGCAAGCTTGAGTTAGGATAAAATAGGCAAGTTTTATCTTAAGAGTAGTTAGAGTTTAAGTAGGATTAAATAACTAAATCAAAGTTATCTAAACTTGATTAAGTTATGCAATCCGTGGGTTTTTGTTAGGGGATTAGAATTCTAATTCAAGTGGGATTAGGATAATTGATTGAGTTTATAAATATAGGGTTGTAATCTTCGAATAATATACAAGTTTAATCATACATTCATAATAATATTTCTTATTGCTTTTGTTTAAGTTGGATTACTTAAATTCTTGATTGGTGGATTCCAATTTGCTGTTTTGTTTGTTTTAGTTAAAACAATCACCTAGGTTGATTAATTAGGTGGATTCTTGATTAATTAATCTAAGTTTCTTGCTTAATTCTTGGTGAATTTTCTGTATAGAATTAGGTTAGATTCATATCTTTGTGAGGCTTAGTTTTCGGACTAAAAATCACATCACTCACCCTAAACCTTATGTGATTCAATGGCTAAATCATGGTAAAGGGATTCAAGTAACACAACAAGTCTTGTTATCATTTAGCATTGGTAAAACTTATAAAGAAAAATTGTGGTGTGATGTTATACCTATGAGTGCATGTCATATTTTACTTGGTAGACCTTGGTTATTTGATAGGCGTGTGATGCATGATGGGTATAAAAACACATATTCCTTCACTAAGGATGGACGGAAAATACTTCTTACCCCCCTAAACCTCAAAAACGGTCACCCCATATCCACACCCCCTACTTCCCTTACCACTCTCATAAAGTCAGAATTGCATGAGTATAAAGCTCACAAACAATTCATTTTAAGCCAACTTGATGCCCCTTCCAAACCGTCACAAGAAGAGCCACACCCACTCCTCACCCCTCTTCTCAAAACCTTTTCCTATGTTTTCCCCGAAGACATTCCCCTTGGCTTACCCCCAAAACGTGACACACAACACAAAATTGATCTTGTTCCCGGTTCAATGCTCCCAAACAAACCAGCCTATGCAACTTATGATGCTACTCCTGTTGCTAACTTGTTTTTCAATGAGATTGTTCGTTTACATGGTGTACCTAAATCCATGGTGAGTGATCGTGATCCAAAATTTCTAAGTCATTTTTGGCTTACATTATGGAGGAAGATGGGCACGAAATTGAACTTTAGCACTTCAAGTCATCCTCAAACGGATGGTCCAACCGAAGTGACTAATAGAACTTTGGGATCCTTGCTGCGGTCTTTGGCTACTAAACGTCCCAAGCAATGGGAAGAGATGCTTTACTATGATGAGTTTGAAGAGTTGCCGAGTTTGAGGGCAAACTCTTTTCAAGAAGGGGGGAATGTTGTAGCCAAGCCTAACAACTTGGTTATGGACATTTCTTTGGTTCAAGACGTAGCATCATGTATTGGTGCTATGCATTCTATCCTTGGGCAGCAAGATATTCAACCCCTTGAATTTCTTGTTGTTCTTATTAACTAGTTTATTCTAGTTCTTTTTATGCTTTGAATAAATTGTAAACTTTAGTCATTTTAAGTTTGCAAATTAGTTATATTTTTTCTTAGTTCTTTTTAGCTGATTTTAGTTCGAAAATATTGTCGCATTCACACAAAAGTACAAGTGCAAAGATACATCAAAATGGCAGCCATTTAAGCTTGGAATCCGAAATTCTTTTACAAGGAATTTCAAAGCTTTAACTTGGGTGTTACAATCAGCATCAATGAGGAGTTACAAGCTTTCATTTGAGTCTTCAAGTGGCCGTTTATTTCAGCCAGCAACTGGTACATTCAAGAGGCGTCCAAGTACATCCTTGACCACATACATTCAAGCTTAATTCAAGGCTTGAAACAAGGAGGAGTTACACTTCACTTGCTGTTTGAATTGGGCGTGAAAAGGGGAGCTGTTTCATCTCCAAGCTGCTGCTTTGTGGGCGTGAATCAAGGGGGTGTTATACTCTCTTGTTACTGATTTTATTTCACTCATAACTTGGAGGTTACAAACCGCCATTTGCTCTTGATGTATCTAGTTAAGTAAGGCTTCTTTTATTAATGTATCTAGACAACAAAAGCTGAAATGTACTTAGCTTTAGTTTAGGCGTGTAACAAGTGAGCTGAACAGCCACTTAAGTTAGCTTGTACTTAAGGATGCTTGTTTACTATAAATAGCAAGCAAATGTGAATGAAAAAATCAGATTATTGCAAACAAAAAAAAAGACTTGTCTTACATTCGTTTCTTGGATTAGAAACAAAAACCTGAAATTCTTGGATTTGGAATTTCGTTTCCTTTGCTTAGTTAGCTAGTTTAGGCTACTAGTTGGCTTGTGATCTTAGGAATCCAAAACGTTTCTTAGTGGTGTGACTGTATCTAAGAAGCCTTTGGTTCTTTAGCCTTATCTATCCCTTGGTTTATCCCTTGTGTATTTTGAGTGTTACTCCAAATATACAACACTTTCACTTGATTCAATTAGCTTTTTTGAATGCATTTAACTTTTATTTGATTTAAAAAGCTTTGTTTAAATGTAATTGACTTTCACTTGATTTAATTACTTTTTTTTAATTGCAATTGACTTTCAGTTGATTCAAAAAGATTTGTTTGAATGTGCTTGACTTTCATATGATTAAATTAGCATCGTTGAATGGATTTGACAATCATTTGATTCAAAAAGCTTTGTTTGACTATCACTTCATTCAATTAGCTTTTTTGAACTCATTTGACTTTCTTTGGATTCAAAAAGCTTTGTTTGAATGTGTTTGAATTTCACTTGATTTAAATTAGCTTTGTTTGAATGTGATTGACTTTCATTTGAATCAATTAGCTTTGTTTAATGCATTTGACTTTCATTTATTTCAAAAAGCTTTGTTTGAATGTGTTTGACTTTTATTTGATTCAAATAGCTTTGTTTGAATGATTTTGACTTTCACTTGATTTAAATACCTTTTTTGAATGTGTTTGACTTTCATTTGATTCAAATAGCTTTGTTTGAATGTGTTTTCCTTTCATTGGATTTAATTAGCTTTGTTTGAATGTGGTTGACTTTTAATTGATTCAATTTGATCTGTTGAATGCATTTGACTTTCATTTGATTCAAAAAGATTTGTTTGAATGTGTTTGACTTTCATATGATTCAATCAGTATCGTTGAATGCATTTCACAATCATTTGATTCAAAAAGCTATGTTTGAATTTTTTTGACTTTCACTTGATTCAATTAGCTTTTTTAAACTCATTTGACTTTCTTTGGATTCAAAAAGCTTTGTTTGAATGTGTTTGAATTTCACTAGATTTAAATTAGCTTTGTTTGAATGTGGTTAACTTTCAATTGATTCAATTAGCTTTGTTTGAATTCCATTGACTTTCATTTGATTCAATTAGGTTTGTTAGAATTCCATTGACTTTCGTTTGATTCAATTAGCTTTGTTGAATGCATATGACTTTCATTTGATTCAAAAAGCTTTGTTTGAATGTGTTTGACTTTCATTTGATTCAATTAGCATCGTTGAACGCATTTGACAGTCATTTGATTCAAAAAGCTTTGTTTTGAATTACCTAGACTTTCACTTCATTCAATTAGCTTTTTTGAATGCATTTAACTTTTATTTGATTTAAAAAGCTTTGTTTAAATGTAATTGACTTTCACTTGATTTAATTACTTTTTTTTAATTGCATTTGACTTTCAGTTGATTCAAAAAGATTTGTTTGAATGTGCTTGACTTTCATATGATTAAATTAGCATCGTTGAATGGATTTGACAATCATTTGATTCAAAAAGCTTTGTTTGACTATCACTTCATTCAATTAGCTTTTTTGAACTCATTTGACTTTCTTTGGATTCAAAAAGCTTTGTTTGAATGTGTTTGAATTTCACTTGATTTAAATTAGCTTTGTTTGAATGTGATTGACTTTCATTTGAATCAATTAGCTTTGTTTAATGCATTTGACTTTCATTTAATTCAAAAAGCTTTGTTTGAATGTGTTTGACTTTAATTTGATTCAAATAGCTTTGTTTGAATGATTTTGACTTTCACTTGATTTAAATACCTTTTTTGAATGTGTTTGACTTTCATTTGATTCAAATAGCTTTGTTTGAATGTGTTTTCCTTTCATTGGATTTAATTAGCTTTGTTTGAATGTGGTTGACTTTTAATTGATTCAATTTGATCTGTTGAATGCATTTGACTTTCATTTGATTCAAAAAGATTTGTTTGAATGTGTTTGACTTTCATATGATTCAATCAGTATCGTTGAATGCATTTCACAATCATTTGATTCAAAAAGCTATGTTTGAATTTTTTTGACTTTCACTTGATTCAATTAGCTTTTTTGAACTCATTTGAGTTTCTTTGGATTCAAAAAGCTTTGTTTGAATGTGTTTGAATTTCACTTGATTTAAATTAGCTTTGTTTGAATGTGGTTAACTTTCAATTGATTCAATTAGCTTTGTTTGAATGTGGTTGACTTTCATTTGATTCAATTAGGTTTGTTAGAATTCCATTGACTTTCGTTTGATTCAATTAGGTTTGTTAGAATGCCATTGACTTTCATTTTATTCAATTAGCTTTGTTGAATGCATATGACTTTCATTTGATTCAAAAAGCTTTGTTTGAATGTGTTTGACTTTCATTTGATTCAATTAGCATCGTTGAACGCATTTGACAGTCATTTGATTCAAAAAGCTTTGTTTTGAATTACCTAGACTTTCACTTGATTCAATTAGCTTTTTTGAATGCATTTAACTTTTATTTGATTTAAAAAGCTTTGTTTAAATGTAATTGACTTTCACTTGATTTAATTACTTTTTTTTAAATGCAATTGACTTTCAGTTGATTCAAAAAGATTTGTTTGAATGTGCTTGACTTTCATATGATTAAATTAGCATCGTTGAATGGATTTGACAATCATTTGATTCAAAAAGCTTTGTTTGACTATCACTTCATTCAATTAGCTTTTTCGAACTCATTTGACTTTCTTTGGATTCAAAAAGCTTTGTTTGAATGTGTTTGAATTTCACTTGATTTAAATTAGCTTTGTTTGAATGTGATTGACTTTCATTTGAATCAATTAGCTTTGTTTAATGCATTTGACTTTCATTTATTTCAAAAAGCTTTGTTTGAATGTGTTTGACTTTTATTTGATTCAAATAGCTTTGTTTGAATGATTTTGACTTTCACTTGATTTAAATACCTTTTTTGAATGTGTTTGACTTTCATTTGATTCAAATAGCTTTGTTTGAATGTGTTTTCCTTTCATTGGATTTAATTAGCTTTGTTTGAATGTGGTTGACTTTTAATTGATTCAATTTGATCTGTTGAATGCATTTGACTTTCATTTGATTCAAAAAGATTTGTTTGAATGTGTTTGACTTTCATATGATTCAATCAGTATCGTTGAATGCATTTCACAATCATTTGATTCAAAAAGCTATGTTTGAATTTTTTTGACTTTCACTTGATTCAATTAGCTTTTTTGAACTCATTTGAGTTTCTTTGGATTCAAAAAGCTTTGTTTGAATGTGTTTGAATTTCACTTGATTTAAATTAGCTTTGTTTGAATGTGGTTAACTTTCAATTGATTCAATTAGCTTTGTTTGAATGTGGTTGACTTTCATTTGATTCAATTAGGTTTGTTAGAATTCCATTGACTTTCGTTTGATTCAATTAGGTTTGTTAGAATGCCATTGACTTTCATTTTATTCAATTAGCTTTGTTGAATGCATATGACTTTCATTTGATTCAAAAAGCTTTGTTTGAATGTGTTTGACTTTCATTTGATTCAATTAGCATCGTTGAACGCATTTGACAGTCATTTGATTCAAAAAGCTTTGTTTTGAATTACCTAGACTTTCACTTGATTCAATTAGCTTTTTTGAATGCATTTAACTTTTATTTGATTTAAAAAGCTTTGTTTAAATGTAATTGACTTTCACTTGATTTAATTACTTTTTTTTAAATGCAATTGACTTTCAGTTGATTCAAAAAGATTTGTTTGAATGTGCTTGACTTTCATATGATTAAATTAGCATCGTTGAATGGATTTGACAATCATTTGATTCAAAAAGCTTTGTTTGACTATCACTTCATTCAATTAGCTTTTTCGAACTCATTTGACTTTCTTTGGATTCAAAAAGCTTTGTTTGAATGTGTTTGAATTTCACTTGATTTAAATTAGCTTTGTTTGAATGTGATTGACTTTCATTTGAATCAATTAGCTTTGTTTAATGCATTTGACTTTCATTTATTTCAAAAAGCTTTGTTTGAATGTGTTTGACTTTTATTTGATTCAAATAGCTTTGTTTGAATGATTTTGACTTTCACTTGATTTAAATACCTTTTTTGAATGTGTTTGACTTTCATTTGATTCAAATAGCTTTGTTTGAATGTGTTTTCCTTTCATTGGATTTAATTAGCTTTGTTTGAATGTGGTTGACTTTTAATTGATTCAATTTGATCTGTTGAATGCATTTGACTTTCATTTGATTCAAAAAGATTTGTTTGAATGTGTTTGACTTTCATATGATTCAATCAGTATCGTTGAATGCATTTCACAATCATTTGATTCAAAAAGCTATGTTTGAATTTTTTTGACTTTCACTTGATTCAATTAGCTTTTTTGAACTCATTTGACTTTCTTTGGATTCAAAAAGCTTTGTTTGAATGTGTTTGAATTTCACTTGATTTAAATTAGCTTTGTTTGAATGTGGTTAACTTTCAATTGATTCAATTAGCTTTGTTTGAATTCCATTGACTTTCATTTGATTCAATTAGGTTTGTTAGAATTCCATTGACTTTCGTTTGATTCAATTAGGTTTGTTAGAATGCCATTGACTTTCATTTGATTCAATTAGCTTTGTTGAATGCATATAACTTTCATTTGATTCAAAAAGCTTTGTTTGAATGTGTTTGACTTTCGTTTGATTCAATTAGCATCGTTGAACGCATTTGACAGTCATTTGATTCAAAAAGCTTTGTTTTGAATTACCTAGACTTTCACTTGATTCAATTAGCTTTTTTGAATGCATTTAACTTTTATTTGATTTAAAAAGCTTTGTTTAAATGTAATTGACTTTCACTTGATTTAATTACTTTTTTTTAATTGCATTTGACTTTCAGTTGATTCAAAAAGATTTGTCTGAATGTGCTTGACTTTCATATGATTAAATTAGCATCGTTGAATGGATTTGACAATCATTTGATTCAAAAAGCTTTGTTTGACTATCACTTCATTCAATTAGCTTATTTCAACTCATTTGACTTTCTTTGGATTCAAAAAGCTTTGTTTGAATGTGTTTGAATTTCACTTGATTTAAATTAGCTTTGTTTGAATGTGATTGACTTTCATTTGAATCAATTAGCTTTGTTTAATGCATTTGACTTTCATTTAATTCAAAAAGCTTTGTTTGAATGTGTTTGACTTTAATTTGATTCAAATAGCTTTGTTTGAATGATTTTGACTTTCACTTGATTTAAATACCTTTTTTGAATGTGTTTGACTTTCATTTGATTCAAATAGCTTTGTTTGAATGTGTTTTCCTTTCATTGGATTTAATTAGCTTTGTTTGAATGTGGTTGACTTTTAATTGATTCAATTTGATCTGTTGAATGCATTTGACTTTCATTTGATTCAAAAAGATTTGTTTGAATGTGTTTGACTTTCATATGATTCAATCAGTATCGTTGAATGCATTTCACAATCATTTGATTCAAAAAGCTATGTTTGAATTTTTTTGACTTTCACTTGATTCAATTAGCTTTTTTGAAATCATTTGACTTTCTTTGGATTCAAAAAGCTTTGTTTGAATGTGTTTGAATTTCACTTGATTTAAATTAGCTTTGTTTGAATGTGGTTAACTTTCAATTGATTCAATTAGCTTTGTTTGAATGTGGTTGACTTTCATTTGATTCAATTAGGTTTGTTAGAATGCCATTGACTTTCGTTTGATTCAATTAGGTTTGTTAGAATGCCCTTGACTTTCAATTGATTCAATTAGCTTAGTTTGAATGTGGTTGACTTTCATTTGATTCAATTAGGTTTGTTAGAATTCCATTGACTTTCGTTTGATTCAATTAGGTTTGTTAGAATGCCATTGACTTTCATTTGATTCAATTAGCTTTGTTGAATGCATATGACTTTCATTTGATTCAAAAAGCTTTGTTTGAATGTGTTTGACTTTCATTTGATTCAATTAGCATTGTTGAACGCATTTGAGAGTCATTTGATTCAAAAAGCTTTGTTTTGAATTACCTAGACTTTCACTTGATTCAATTAGCTTTTTTGAATGCATTTAACTTTCATTTGATTTAAAAAGCTTTGTTTAAATGTAATTGACTTTCACTTGATTTAATTACTTTTTTTTAATTGCATTTGACTTTCAGTTGATTCAAAAAGATTTGTTTGAATGTGCTTGACTTTCATACGATTCAATTAGCATCGTTGAACGGGTTTGACAATCATTTGATTCAAAAAGCTTTGTTTGACTTTCACTTGATTCAAATCGCTATTTTGAATGCATTTGAATTTCATTTGATTGAAAAAGCTTTGTTTGAATGTGTTTTATTTTCATTTGATTAAATTAGCTTTGTTTGAATGTGATTGTCTTTCATTTGAATCAATTAGCTTTGTTTAATGCATTTGACTTTCATTTAATTCAAAAAGCTTTGTTTGAATGTGTTTGACTTTTATTTGATTCAAATAGCTTTGTTTGAATGATTTTGACTTTCACTTGATTTAAATACCTTTTTTGAATGTGTTTGGCTTTCATTTGATTCAAATAGCTTTGTTTGAATGTGTTTGCCTTTCATTGGTTTTAATTAGCTTTGTTTGAATGTGGTTGACTTTTAAGTGATTCAATTTGATCTGTTGAATGCATTTGACTTTCATTTGATTCAAAAAGATTTGTTTGAATGTGTTTGACTTTCATATGATTCAATTAGTATCGTTGAATGCATTTGACAATCATTTGATTCAAAAAGCTATGTTTGAATTTGTTTGACTTTCACTTGATTCAATTAGCTTTTTTGAACTCATTTGACTTTCTTTGGATTCAAAAAGCTTTGTTTGAATGTGTTTGAATTTCACTTGATTTAAATTAGCTTTGTTTGAATGTGGTTAACTTTCATTTGATTCAATTAGCTTTGTTTGAATGTGGTTGACTTTCATTTGATTCAATTAGGTTTGTTAGAATGCCATTGACTTTCGTTTGATTCAATTAGGTTTGTTAGAATGCCATTGACTTTCATTTGATTCAATTAGCTTTGTTGAATGCATATGACTTTCATTTGATTCAAAAAGCTTTGTTTGAATGTTTTTGACTTTCATTTGATTCAATTGGCATCGTTGAACGCATTTGACAGTCATTTCATTCAAAAAACTTTGTTTGAATTACCTAGACTTTCACTTGATTCAATTAGCTTTTTTGAATGCATTTAACTTTCATTTGATTTAAAAAGCTTTGTTTAAATGTAATTGACTTTCACTTGATTTAATTACTTTTTTTTAATTGCATTTGACTTTCAGTTGATTCAAAAAGATTTGTTTGAATGTGCTTGACTTTCTTATGATTAAATTAGCATCGTTGAATGGATTTGACAATCATTTGATTCAAAAAGCTTTGTTTGACTATCACTTCATTCAAATCGCTATTTCGAATGCATTTGAATTTCATTTGATTGAAAAAGCTTTGTTTGAATGTGTTTGATTTTCATTTGATTAAATTAGCTTTGTTTGAATGTGATTGACTTTCATTTGAATTAATTAGCTTTGTTTAATGCATTTGACTTTCATTTAATTCAAAAAGCTTTGTTTGAACGTGTTTGACTTTAATTTGATTCAAATAGCTTTGTTTTAATGTTTTTGACTTTCACTTGATTTAAATACTTTTTTTGAATGCGTTTGACTTTCATTTGATTCAAATAGCATTTCTTGAATGTGTTTGACTTTCATTTGGTTCAAATAGCTTTGTTTAAATGTGTTTGACTTTCATTTGATTCAATTAGCTTTGCTTGAATGTGGTTAACTTTCAATTGCGTCAATTAGCTTTTTTGAAAGCATTTGACTTTTGATTAGGGGATTTTGCTCCCACCAATCACCATCTGAAAAGTGGACCAATCAGGTTCCGCCATGTGTCCGTCACATGGGCCAATAGGAGCCTATCACGTGTCGAGCAATGATCCGTCCACCTTGGACTAATTACGACACGACATGTGTCCTTCCCATGACACCTGGGAAAACCGGCCACCCAGGCCCAACTTCCGAGGGAAGCCCAATCAGCCCTAGGTTAACCTAAACCTAGGATTGGCACGTTTCCCAAGGTTATAAATACCTCCCTTAATCCTCATTAAGGGAGATTACACACATTAATTACAGAGATAATAGGCTGATCACGCTAACAAAGCAGATTACGCTTAAAACTCACATTAAACACTCTCACCTAGAGAGACTCAATCACTTTTATTTCCGCATTAATTACTCCTTAATCAAGTACTAACTTGACCGTTGGAGGCGCAGCTCCCACCACCAGGAGTCTCCGTTGTTTTGCAGGTACAGGCGTCCGGTTCCAGTCTCGGAATTGTAACTCTCCCGCATGACATCAGAAAACCCCGAAACATTTGGCGCCGTCTGTGGGGAGAGTACTTCTGAGATGGCATCCAAGTCTGTACCGACTCCTGAAGAGAGGCGTCCCCTAGACGACCCTCAAGTTCAGTCGGACCACGATACTGAGGATGAATTTGAAGTTGAAGCTCACACAGCTTCAGACGGGACCCTAAGGGCCCGACGTACCCGTCATACCGAAAGGAGGGAACGGGAACATCTTCATACAGGAAGCGAGCCAGCAGGCGCACCGCCTGTTCGGCAACAGCCGACTGATGGGTCTGCTCCCATCACAAAGAACGAACTCATGACCTTCATGAGGGACTTCAAGGGAGAGATTCAAGAGTTGATCAACAAGAAGCCGCCTGCTCCGGTCAAGGAGCAGTCGGCTAAGAAACCCTCCACTTCACTGAAGAGGAAGCCAGTTCAAGGGCGAGAGGCGACTCCTCATCCTAAATCTAGGAAGCGGGAGCCACCTGCCCTTGATTTCACAAAATTCCGTTTTCCTACAGGAAATAGGAAACCTGTTCGTCATATTCAGGCGGACGGGTCGAAGCAAACATTCACAGACGCTTGGCTACTGCTAGAGCAGAAGAAGAGTGACCGATTGTCAGAGTCGACCTCTACTTCAAACTTCCAAGACAGTCTGCGAAATACCTCAATGAGGCATACGCAGTCGTATCATGAGAGTCAGTCAGGCGGTACCTCCCGTCAGTCCGGCTTTCATAGCGACCAGGCGGTACCAAACTTACCGTTTGTGCCGCAACAACAGTATTTTTTGCAGCCACCTCCGTTTGGTTGACATGCAGCAAAAAACGTCCAACCTATGGACTGGCAGCTACAGTTGCTTAGACTTGGTGAACAGCCGTCGGCCTTCTCCAAGGAAATTACTGAAGCCGCTCAGCCGGCCAAAGTGAAAAATGTATTAGTAGGCGCCTATGACGGCACTACTAACCCAGAAGACCATCTGATGGCATTCACCAACCTGATGTACCTTCAAGGGTTGGATGATCCCACTTGGTGCAAGTGTTTCCCAGCGACTCTCAAAGGAATCGCACAACAATGGTTCGGCAACCTGCCGACTTGTTGTGTAAATAGCTTCAGGACGCTTGCTTACTTATTCACCTCCAACTTCGCCATGAACATCCCTGCGAAGAAAACGACCCTTGATTTAGGAACAATTCAGCAGGGCGAGAAGGAGGGGCTTCGTTCTTACATCAGGCGGTTTAACCTGATGAGAATACAGATTCAAGGGTTACCGGATGAGGTAGCCTATACTGACTTTTTCAGAGGTCTCAAGGACGGGTCGACCTTCAAATTTGACTTGGTCCGAAAGAGGGTGGCGACTCTTCAAGAGGCCTTGATTGAAGCGGAAGCCTATGTACAGGCGGCTGATCTTTGTAGTACGGGAAGACAGTCGGACGGTAAAAGGTCCGACAAAAAAGAAGGACAACAGAAGCAGTCGTCCAACAAAGACGAGAAAAGGAAAGAGGTCTGGGCGGCTGATTCCTCTAAACAGCCGGCCCAGAAAAAGAAAAAAGAATTCAAACCATACTCCCCAAAGTATGCGTTTAACAAGGATAACTAGTTTATCCTAAAAGAAATCAAGGGACGGATCTCAATTGAGAAGCCGGTCCCCATGAAGGGTTCTGCAAACAACCGGAACCAAGATAAATTATGTGCTTATCATGATGATGTTGGTCATCACACCAATGATTGCATCAGTCTCATGCGGTATCTTGACCGCCTGGCTGAGCAAGGTGATCTTGACACTTATGTCAAGAAATCTACGGGGAACACTTCCTCAAAAAAGCAGTCGGCCAAAAAGAAACAACAGGACGACAGCTCCGATACAAATGATGCAGTCGTCTACACCATTGCAGGCGGCTTCTCAGGAAGCGGCCCCACTATTAGGGGCAACAAAGCAAATATCAGGCGTTTAGATGTAAATTCCGTTCACCAAGAACGACCGTCCAAATATTCATTTCCTGAGATTGTCATCACTGAAGAAGATCTAGGAGGGGTAAGAGGGCCGCATGACGACCCTATCGTTATTGAATGTAAAGTGGCCAACCAGAGAGTTGGCCGAATCCTCATAGATACCGGAAGCTCCTCAGATCACATCAGTAGCAAATGTCTGTCGAAACTATAATATCAGACTGATTGCATACATCCGGCCTCCCACCCTTTAGTAGGGTTTGGAGGAGGAGGAGTCCACCCAGTGGGACGAGTGGATTTACCCATCCGTCTGGGCGAAAAAGGGGAAGGATGACACATGGTAGTCCGTTTCCTGGTAGTAGAAAAACTCTCGGCTTACAACATGATTCTGGGACGACCAACCCTGAATAATTCCAAGGCTGTTATAATCCCATCTCTTATGTTGCTCAAGTTTGAGAGGGATAATGGAACAGTCGGCTCCCTAAGGGGAGATCAGAGGATGGCCCGAGAGTGCTATCTCTCGGATGTCAAGCCCACTGTTATGGCCACTGGGTCAAGTGGTGAAAAAACAGACCTTGACAATGTCAAGAAGAGTGCGCCTGTTCAAGAAGCAGGCGACAAGAAGAGAAAGGCATCCCAGACAGGGGCCAAAAGAAAAGAAAGAAAATATCAATCATTGGCAGAGGAGCGGTCGGATGAGTTCCGCCCTCAGCCGGCTGGTGAGCATACGGACCTGATCTTAGACGACTCACGTCCTGATCGAACAGTCAAAGTTGGGACGACTGCTCTGAGAGACCTTGGTGACGACTTTCACAAACTATTGAAAGAATACAAGAACATCTTTGCATTTGAAGTCCATGAAATGCCAGGCATTAGTCCGGATCTGGCGGTACATAAACTGGCCGTGGATCCGAAAAAGAAGCCGGTACGGCAGAAGAAACGGAACCATGGCGAAGAAAGAAGTCAGGCGGTTGCCGCCGAAGTGAAAAAATTACTTGATGCAGGGTTCATTCGGCAATGTTACTTCCCAGACTGGGTTGCAAATGTGGTGCTTGTTAAAAAGCCGAATGGCACCTAGCGAATGTGTGTAGACTACACAGACTTAAACAAGGCGTGCCCCAAAGACAGTTACCCTCTGCCTAAAATTGATAATCTGGTCGACTCAACAGCCGGCCATGCTTTGATGAGCTTTATGGACGCCTACTCTGGTTTCCATCAAATTCCTTTATGGAAGAAAGATCAGGAGAAGACGGCCTTCGTCACTGATCAGGGGTTATACTGTTACACGGTCATGTCGTTTTGTCCTAAGAATGCTCCGGCTACCTTCCAGCGAATGATAAACACTGTGTTCTTTGATCAGATTGGGAGAAATGTCGAGGCATACATTGATGGATATGATTGTCAAGACTAAACTTCAGAAAGATCATCTGTCGGACCTCCGAGAAACTTTCGCCACACTCAGGCGGCACCATGTCATGCTCAATCCCAAGAAATGTGTATTTGGGGTTGAGTCTGGGAAATTTCTCGGATTCCTTATCAATCAGAGAGGAATAGAGGCGAACCCTGAAGAAGGTGCAGACGGTCATTGACATGCAGTCGCCTCGTACCATCCGAGAGGTTCAGAAGTTAACAGGTTGTCTGGCGGCCTTGGGAAGATTTCTAAGCCGATCACGCGACAAATGCCTATACTTTTTCCAGGCAATTAAGAAGAAGGCAAGGTTTGAATAGGGGCCGGATGCTGAGGCCGCCTTCTAGAAATTGAAAGTTCACTTGCATTCCTTGCCGAGGCTGGTCAGCCCTTTGCCCAAAGAAGTACTCTACATGTACCTGGCCGTCTCTGATCATGCGTTAAGCGCTGTTCTCCTTGCTGAAAGAGACGGCTGTCAGCTCCCGGTCTACTTTGTCAGTCATGTACTGAAAAAATGCCGAGTTGAGGTATCCCTTAGTGGAGAAATTTGGTCTTGCACTCTTCATGGCTGTTAAAAAATTGAAGCCCTACTTTTTGGCACATACAGTCGTCGTGTATACAGACCAACCTATCAAGCGGCCACTGACCATCATGGAGTCGTCAGGCCGAATGATCAAATGGGCCATAGAAATTCAGAGCCTCGATGTTACTTTCGAGCCTAGAAAAGCAGTGAAGGGGCAAGCCTTTGCTGACTTTATTGTTGAGATGACTCGTCCCTCTGACTCTCAAGTTCTAGACCAAGTCTGGAAGGTATATGTAGACGGAAGCTCTACTTCAAATGGTTGTGGAGCAGGCGTCATATGTCAGTCGCCGGAGGGCGACAGGTACGTGTATGCTCTACGCTTCAGTTTTCAGGCCTCAAACAATGAGGCAGAATATGAAGCTTTACTAGCCGGAATCCGCATGTGCAAGGCGGCAGGGGCAAGAAAAATAGATGCCTGTTCCGATTCACAATTGATAGTGAGTCAGTACAATGGCGAATACGAAGCAACCCATCCGGCCATGATCAAGTATTTACAGGCGGTCTGACAAGCAGTCGGCTCCCTTGAGGATTTCCATCTGATCCAAGTGCCGAGATAAAAAAACAACTAGGCGGATGCACTGTCAAAATTAGCATCATCTGTCTCCTCTGATACTCCTCGAACTGTTTTTTGGGAAGTAATGGAGAAGAGAAGCATCGAGGAAGACCCTATTGGAATCCTAGACAGAAGCTCAACCTGGATGGATTCAATCAGGGTATATCTGACAAACGGTACACTGTCGGATGATCATCAACAGGCGGCAGCACTGAAAAAACGAGCCACCAGTTTTGAAATAATAAAGGGAGAACTTCACAAAAAAGGGTACCTTCAACCCTTCTTAAAGTGTGTTATTCCAGAAAAGGGACGAGAGATACTAGACGATCTTCACTCTGGTTACTGTGCTTCTCATATAGGCGGTAGGACGCTTGCTCAACGGGCAAGGCGGCAGGGCTACTTTTGGCCTACTTTAGAAGCAGATGCAATGGAGATGGTGAAAAAATGTGACAAGTGCCAAAGGTTTGGCAAGCTAATTCACTGTCCGGCTACTGACCTCACTACCATTCGTAGCCCACTACCGTTTGCTAAGTGGGGCATGGACATTCTGGGTCCATATACGCCTGCTACAGGCAGAAGGAGGTACATACTTGTTGCCGTCGACTACTTCACTAAATGGGTAGAGGCGGAGGCTGTAAAGGGAATCAAGACGAAGGATGTAATTTCATTCATTTGGAAAAACGTCATCACTCGGTTCGGGGTTCCCATGTCTATGGTTTTTGATAATGGTCCCCAATTTGAGACGCCTGTTCTCAAAAAGCTCGTTGGGTGACCAAGGAATTGCACACTACTTTGCATTTGTCGGTCGTCCACAAGCAAACGGCCAGGTAGAAGCCTTTAATAAAAATCATCTCAGACGGTCTCAAGAAAAAGATTGAACGAGCAGGCGGCCTATGGGCGGATGAATTACCACATGTTCTCTAGGCCATTAGGACGACTGAAAAAGGGGTGACTGGAGAAACTCCATTCCTCCTAACTTTATGGTGCGGAAGCTGTTCTTCCAATAGAACACTACGAGCCGACTCTTCGAGTAATGCTATATGACGAAGAGGCAAACTGGGAAGCCATGCGCCTGGCATTAGACTCACTTCCTGAAAGGAGGGGCAATGCTGTCTTGCGCCATGAAATTTACCGCCTGAGAATGACTAGATCATACAACAAAAAAGTACACAGGCGTCCACTCAAAGTGGGGGACTTTGTACTTAGAAAAATGGAAGCAGTTGTTAGGGCTAATGAGTCTGGCAAACTAACTCCCAACTGGGAAGGACCCTACCGAATCTGTGAAGAGGTCAGGGACGGTACCTACCGTCTGGAAACACCAGACGGACGACCGTTGCCTCGAACTTGGAATGTAGACAATCTTAAGAAATATTTCTTTTGAATGATGTAAATAGTTTGCACTTAATGATCAATTTTGTACTAAGAGGGGCATGCCTGCTGAAAAACAGTCGGCTACTCTCCATGTTTAATTTTTATTTAAGAGGGGCATGTCGTCTGTACCTTTACAGTCGGCTACTGTCCATTGAGTATTTCACTCTATCTTCAGAGGGGCATGCCGTCTGTACCTTTACAGTCGGCTACTCTCCATTGAGTATTTTACTATCTTCAGAGGGGCATGTCGTCTGCACCTTTACAGTCGGCTACTCTCCATTGAGTATTTTACTCACAATACGGGCATGTCGTCTGGACATATAGTCGGCTACTCTCCGTAAGAAGATGGCCGACTGGTTCCAAACACATAGCCACCCCCCTAATACTTAGCTAAAAAGATTAGGGCCTGGCCGACCCTGTGCCTAACAGGCGGCTACCCTCCTTTTACTTAGCACCTACGTTCACCAAGAACTTACCAAGGCCACAGGCCAAATGATCAGACCAGGCGCCAAGCCAACTGATCAAATCTTCAAAACTAATACGACATGTCCTAACATCATAGCAGGCGTCCGGCGGCATCCCTCCGGATGAAATTCGTCGCAGAGAGCAGCTCCCTTTTGGGTGGAACATTGCTCTATAAACTAATTACACGGCACCTATACGACTGCCCCCAAGGGCAACCACGTAACCGTTTTTGAGACAAGGATAAATCTATCACTAACCAAACCAGTGGTAGCAGTTGACAACTGAGTCAGATGACCGCCTGTATTACTTGGGATAAATGCAGGGGGTACCTCTTGAGTTCATAGCCAACAAACATTGGCGAATCAAAAGGATCAGCCGCCTCCGCCGCCTGGTACCTTTACTACTCAAGCAGGAGTGATGGCGATTGAGTAACTCCAAAGTTAACTCATAGTCACTCCCTCAAACTTGGTATGGAACTTAAAAGGTTTGAGTAGACCGCCTGTTTTTCGCAAACAGGGGCTCTCAACCACTACTCCTGCTAGGTTAACAACTTATGAGTTAAAAGCCAACAAACATTGGCGAATAAAGGGGAACAACCGGTACCCACCGCTTGATACCTCTACTACTCAGTTCCTTGGCAACTAAGTAACAATCATGTTCACTTAGTCAGACCACTTTCCTACTTGGTTAAATTTACAAATGACAGGACCACCTGCCTAAAAAGGATCCAGTCTTTAAAATAGTTCGAATACCGATTGGATAAATGGCCGACTGATCGTCTATCCTGGAAACAGACAACCAGTCGTCCAGGGGCATAGGCGGCGTGACTAACTATCCGTACCTGTCTGCAACTATCGGCCATGTAAAACAGTCGGTCTAGTGAACAATTGGATATTAGAATATTCAATACTTAGACAAATTTGAATCAAAACAAAAATTCATTAAAAAGAAGCCGGTCATTAAAGACCGGCAAAATATTCAGAGCCCCGGCCCCCTGGCCGGGTAAATACAAAACAAACGACACGCAGGCCGTGGAAAGAATACATAAAGCTTAAGAAGGGGCAGATCTTCAATATTAGCAGCTGCCGCCTGGTCAGCACTCTTCTTGCTGGACTCGGCTTCAGCTGCATCCTTTTTTGATGCATTACCCCCAAGCGGCACAAGCGCCACTACCGGCTCCTCCTCCTCCAACGCTTCCTCCAACGCCTCTTCCTCAGCAGCCGCTAGGATCTCTTGATTATATGTATCAGAACACTAGCGGTACGTTTTTTCCCATGAGGCAAAGTCGACATTGGGGAAGAGGCGGCCCCAAGTCATGCGCTGGATTTGAGCAGAGTCTTCCATCATCTCCCGGACCAGCTCTTTCTTCTCTTGCTCGGCCTTTTCCGAGAGCTCCTGAGTAAGACTCTTCTCCTGGGTCACCAGGCGTTCCTTTACGTTGGCCAAGGATTTCTCCAAGGCTTCGTAGGAGTACATCTTTAGGCGAAGAGGTTTCAGCTCAGCCTTGAGATTGGTGATGGTCGCCTCCAGCTCGCCATTCCTCTTCTGGGCCGCCTTTAACTGAGCCCGAATAGCGACGGTAGCCTGCGCCTGATAATAAAGAATATTAATGGTCAGCACTTCATTTTGGGCAATTTGAAACATTGCCTTATCACAGTCAGAGGCGGCCATAGCTTTTGCAGCCTTTACCTCTTTGTTCTTCCGGTCAAGCGGCTTGCGAAGGCCGTTCACTCGGAGCAGGGCCTAAGTAAAAAGGAACAGGCGTCAGTTTCCAAACAAAAAGAAAACAGGCGACCTGGAATTCAAATACTCAAAAATATGCTAAGTATACCTCAGCAAGGACCCCTGCAATCCCGTCTAGGTCAAGGGTGCCGACACCCCTGACCGCCTCCCTTTCAGCTGGAGGAACGACCCCTGATCATAGACTTGGCCACCTCTACCAAGTCAGGCTCCTGAGGGCCGGCTGCATCAAGCACAAACAAACGGATTAGACCTAGTAAAAAAAGGGAGCAAGTCTAAAAATTTACAAGGACAACTTCATACTTCTAGGCGGCCCCAGTTGGAGTTTTAGAAGAAGTGGCCGGCTGTTTCTCAGCCGCCACATGTTTCCTGGCAGAACCAGGAGAGCTCGCAACAGCCGTCCTCCGGGCCTTGGGGTCTGGCTGTTGGGAAGAAGAAGCTCTTGGAGCACCCGTCTAAAAAAAAAAAAAAGAAGAAAAAAGTCAGTATATGCATAAACAACTCCAAAAAGAGGGTGAAAGGTTCGAAGCCCACCAAGGGTGCCCCCTTCTTGGGGGAGTCGGTAGAAGCTTGTTGCATGATGGAGGCCCGCAACATGGCCGCCGCATTCTTGGAGGCGGTAATTTTGCTCATGGCGTCCGCTGCAAAAACAAACAGCAAAGTTAATAAAAGTTATAACAAAAATGCACGGAACAGCAGAGTATTCGACAGGCCGACTACCTCTTGAGGACCGACTGCTGAGGCCACAGGCGGCCAAAAAGTACTCGTCGTAGAGCCATTTGAAGCTCGGGACGCAGTGTAGGGGTACTTGCTCTCGTACCCCTGAAGTAGAGTCGACCCTCGACTCTACTTTAAAGAGTCCTTTATCTAGGATCTCTTTCTTAGCCTAGGGGGGAACAGGCGGCATGCTGCGGCCGCCTGCAAGAAGGGGCGGATTCCTGTTCCACCTATTGAAGCGCTTGTTCAGCTCTGTGTCTGAACTCTCAATGATGAGGAAGGTGCTCCGCCAGTCCTTCCATTTGTTTACTTTACATCTCGTCATGAGGTAGCCCCTGTGGCTTGTCAATTGATACCAGCCGGTACCGCCTGCCTTAGGGGTCCGGCTGAGGTAGTTCATGTGGGCGAAAGCCTCGAAGCTCGGCTCCACCCCGTGCAGTTTTGCACCCGGCCACATAGCCGAGTTACGTTGACCCAGGAGTTCGGGGCTAACTGCCATAACCCCAACTCATACCCATCCAAGATCCGCTGAACAGCCGGATGTAATGGGAAGCGCAGCCCAGCCTTGATGGCGGCCTCGTAGCAGCCAAAGCAGGCGCTATCATAACTGGTACCAGCCGGCCAGACGACTGTGTCTTCTGGATCCGGCACAAACACTAAAAAGTCGGGGCCCATTGTGTGGTTTGCGATAAAGCTCTCCACTTTCTCTTGCATGGCTGTGATCCGGCCTCGAGGTACCGTGCAGTAGTAGGGGGTATTTTGCTCTCGGTAAGAGGCGGATGGCTCCGCCCAATTGTCCCCCTTCTCAACTGCGTGCGAAAGCCTCGCCTCTTGCAGGCGACTGTTTTTCTCTTTCTGTGTCCAGAGAAGCACGGCCAGAAGAGCTAGACTCGGAATCGTCCTCTGACGAGTCCGTGGAGGACGACTCCTCCCCTCTCCCGGAGGGTCTGCCTCCTCTCCTTGAAAAGGAGCAGAATTGTTAACTGTAAAATGGGAAGGGGTCAGTATGACTCCTCCCTCGGAATTTCCGGGCTTTCAGGCCGCCTTGTTTCACTTCCACATCTGGCGCCTGGTCAGATGTTTCACTAATCGGCACCCTGTGGGAAGGAGCCGTCTGAATTTGAGATCCTAGCAGTCTTTTTGGCCATCCTGCTCTGCATAGACACAGATACAGTCGGACTTTGTATAAAGGGCAAAGATGGGTCCGGAAAAGGGCAGGCGGCACTCCTAGTCCTAGATTCAGCCTTCCCCGGTGACCGGCTGATCACTAACCTAGGTCGTGTCGTGTGCTTCCGTGGTGCCATTTCAAAAAAGAATAAAAAGAAAATTAAGAGTAAGAGAACCGACAGTTACCTGAACGAGTGACGGTTGATGAAGTCATGAAAATCCTTTGCAGTCGGCTTGTCAGAACAGGCGGTAGGCAGAAAAGGTCCAAAATGTCAGAGCAAGTTCAGGGGTCCGAATGTTCTCTCACAAAGTTCTCAAGTGTGAAAATGACTCAAGTCAACACTCCTTTATATAGGCGAAGTGAGAAGGCGAAGGGTCACTTCCAGAATTAAAATTTGGGCGGGAGAATCTCTCGGCCCTTCGCCGAGTGACACCTGTAGCAGGTCGTCGCCTGTTACAGTTCGACACCTGTCACAGGTAACACGTGACCAGTCACGTGCCACTGTGAGGGGCAAATGATTAGGGGATTTTTCTCCCACCAATCACCATCTGACAAGTGGACCAATCAGGTTCCGCCATGTGTCCGTCACATGGGCCAATAGGAGCCTGCCACGTGTCAAGCAATGATCCGTCCACCTTGGACCAATTACGACACGACATGTGTCCTTCCCATGACACCTGGGAAAACCGGCCACCCAGGCCCAACTTCCGAGGGAAGCCCAATCAGCCCTAGGTTAACCTAAACCTAGGATTGGCACGTTTCCCAAGGTTATAAATACCTCCCTTAATCCTCATTAAGGGAGATTACACATATTAATTACAGAGATAATAGGCTGATCACGCTAACGAAGCAGATTACGCTTAAAACTCACATTAAACACTCTCACCTAGAGAGACTCAATCACTTTAATTTCCGCATTAATTACTCCTTAATCAAGTACTAACTTGACCGTTGGAGGCGGAGCTCCCACCACCAGGAGTCTCCGTTGTTTTGCAGGTACAGGCGTCCGGTTCCATTCTCGGAATTGTAACACTCCCGCAGGACATCAGAAAACCCCGAAACAACTTTCAAATGATTTAATTAGCTTTGTTTAAATGTTTTTGACTTTCATTTGATGCAATTAGCTTTGTCTGAATGTGTTTGACTTTCGTTTGATTTAATTATCTTTTTTGAATGCATTTGACTTTCATTTGATTCAGATAGCATTGTTTGAATGTGTTTGACTTTCATTTGATTCAAATAGCTTTGTTTGAATGTGTTTGCCTTCCATTGGATTTAATTAGCTTTGTTTGAATGTGGTTGACTTTTAAGTGATTCAATTTGATATGTTGAATGCATTTGACTTTCATTTGATTAAAAAAGATTTGTTTGAATGTGTTTGACTTTCATATGATTCAATTAGTATTGTTGAATGCATTTGACAATCATTTGATTCAAAAAGCTATGTTTGAATTTGTTTGACTTTCACTTGATTCAATTAGCTTTTTTGAACTCATTTGACTTTCTTTGGATTCAAAAAGCTTTGTTTGAATGTGTTTGAATTTCACTTGATTTAAATTAGCTTTGTTTGAATGTGGTTAACTTTCATTTGATTCAATTAGCTTTGTTTGAATGTGGTTGACTTTCATTTGATTCAATTAGGTTTGTTAGAATGCCATTGACTTTTGTTTGATTCAATTAGGTTTGTTAGAATGCTATTGACTTTCATTTGATTCAATTAGCTTTGTTAGAATGCCATTGAGTTTCATTTGGTTCAATTAGCTTTGTTGAATGCATATGACTTTCATTTGATTCAAAAAGCTTTGTTTGAATGTGGTTGACTTCCATTTGATTCAATTAGCATCATTGAACGCATTTGACAGTCATTTTATTCAAAAAGCTTTGTTTGAATTACTTAGACTTTCACTTGATTCAATTGATTTTTGAATGCATTTGACTTTTCATTTGATTCAAAAAGATTTGTTTGAATGTGTTTGACTTTCATATGATTCAATTAGTATC
>NW_018743315.1:0-22979 GCF_001683475.1 Chenopodium quinoa
GGGACCAGGAGACTGAGCAGGGGCCTCCTCTCTTTCCCTAGGCCGGGTTTGAGCAAGGTTCCTAACCTCCAGAGTGAGGCTAGCGAAAGCTTGCTCAATATTAAATGCAGAAGAGGAAGAGGGCTCACCTCCCCCCGGAAACTGGGGGGGCTGCTGAAGATGTTGCTGTGCTTGAGAAATAAGCTGATTAAATTGCTCTTGTTGCTGCTGCTGAAACTGTTGCTGCTGTTGCTCTTGTTGTTGCTGGAAATGTCGTTGTTGCCGCCTCGCTTGCCTGATTTCGTTTCTATGATCAATCTCGGGCTGGGAGAGGTCAGTCTCGTGAATCTGCTCCATAGGGACTCGCCATGGTAACTCAGTTCCCGGGGGCGGATTCATCATGAACGGACACGGCATGTAGCACCAAGGGACGTCCCGGATACGCCAAATGAAGGCTTTCCCCGTAACTCCCGTGGAATCCGAAATGAATTGCATTCTTTTCATCTTCTCTATGTTCAATTCAGCTGCCATGTCAAACTCTCCATCTGTTGCAGCTGGGTCTTGTATCTGTACTTGAAGGCGATATAAGTGACCATCCCTCCCATAAAGATAGGACCAGTCAAGAGGGGGGAGTCCCTTATTGCCTTACATCTCTTGGCAAATAGATACCCTAGATTGATCTTGTGCTCCGGGGGTGGGTGGGTAAAGAAGCGCACCCTCGGTAGCTCTCCAAAGAAGATATAACTCTTGATTGCTCATTTTCCCTAGATCTTTTCTGGAGAAGAAAATATATGCAAGCATCCGGTGAAAGTACCGTAAGGCGGCATGGTGGATCTCAGAGGCCTTTGAGGAGTTGGATTGGAATTCTCTAGCTCCGCTTGTGATTCGGGCCCAAAATTCTTGAGGATTGTACCCATCTACGTAGCCTTGACCATCAAGCCCGGAGGTATCCAAGATTTGAGCATTTGGGTCCCAACCAAATAATTCATTGAAAGCACGGAGGGTAATGTGGCGGCCTTTGTTGAACAACCGGAATTTTACTTTGAATGCATCAATGCCTTCCATACCCTCTTCTTGATTTAACTCGAAGCTAGCAAGAAACTCCAATGTTAGGGGGCGGTAAGTTAGAGGCGGTTGGGTGGGGTAGTAGTAGGAAGTATCTGCGGTGATGTAATCATTTGGCAATCTACAATCCAAGAACGCATCAAACCCCAGATTCACTGCAAGCTCCCTAACCTTCTCGTCTATTCCAATCATATAACAGTCGTGTTGGGAATAGAAGAGAGTTGGATTAATTGCCCTCCTATCTAATGCGGCCAATTTGGCCCTTTGGGCCGCATGTGGCAGGGTAATGTTGAATTGAGTGGGTTGAGCATGCCCACCACTACTACCGGCACCACTACTTTCTCCTACATTACCACTCCTTGGTTCGGCTCTTTGCCTCTTTGAACCACCAGCCATTTCTCACAACAACAATATAGCAATTTTCCAAAGCAACACACCACAACAACCCAACAATTTCCAACAATTCTACACAATGATCACAAAAACAAAACTCTCCAAAACTTTGCACAACCACCAATTCTAAAACCAAAACTTTCTACACACCAAAACCTAGCAAAAATCCACAATAATTTTCCCTTGCCAAAGCACCACAACAAACAACACACTACAATTCACAACAAATTTTCACCACATAAAACACAAAACCCATTCATTCACCATCAATTCTCCAATTAAGCCAACCTTAATAAGCAAATATCCAAAGAAATAGGGAAAATTAACTTAGTAAGAGTAGGATTATACCAACAATTGGAGACAAATTAGCCTAGAGTTGAAATTGAAGAAGAACCCGACTTGGCCCGACGCGAACCCGGTAGAACCCGCTTCAATTCTTGATGAAATCCGGACTAGGTGCTGAATTCTTGATGGAGATGTATGATTTTTGGAGATAGGGGAATAATTTGTGAATTTTAGAGGAATTCGTAGTTGGAAGGTGGAGATTTTGGAGGAGATGAAGGTTTGGTTATGGAGGAAGAAGTTGAGGGAGTTTGAGGTGAGAGAAGGGATAGGGATAGGGAGTTTGATGTGAGAATTTGGGTGCTCAAAATTAAAAGGGGATAAAACGCAAAGTCTGAAATGAGGGACGGAGCGGGCGCTCTAAGGGTAGAGCGGCCGCTCTAACATTTCGCTGAAAATTCAGGTTTCTGGGTTGAGAAGCAAAGCGCCCGCTCTAAGACCAGGGCGCCCGCTCTAGCTTCTCGGATTTTAGCACCAAAAATGTAGAATTTCTGAGGGACCTTCAAAGCGCCCGCTCTACACCCAGAGCGCCCGCTCTAAATTCTCGAAATTTTCCTTCCTTAGCCCCCTTAAAATCAGAGCGCCCGCTCTACACCCAGAGCGCCCGCTCTAAATTCTCGGATTTTGGCCTCAAGTATTCTGAATAATTCCCAATGATGCAGAGCGCCCGCCCTCCGTTTAGAGCGCCCGCTCTAGACTGTCAGATTTTTGGCTTTAAAAGCATTATTTCCCAAACCTGCAAACACTCAAATATCACTCAAACCAAAATCGTTAGTACTTCTATAGGATGCGACCTAAGTACCCGACTCAACCATTGATTGGTTGAGCCAAGAGGTCGTGCCCTTCGGTTTATAGCATTTTGGCTAACGATAACCAACATAAACCATCCCCTCTTTGGGGAAAAATCCTCCGGATTTTTGCAAAGTACTTAAAACAAAAAGTAACTAAAGAGATAGTTCAAAGACAAATATTCACAATATACTACAAAGCATGCTAGTTTAACGTCCCTAGCTTGACGTTACGTCACGAGCAATAAAGCTAAGGGGAGGAACGGTGGACCGTCCCAAGCATTAGGCAACCGATCTTTCCAATATCTCCTTCATCATAGTATCTTTTGATCCGTTGCCCATTCACCATGAACCGGCTCCCATCTTCATGATTTTCCAATTCGAACGAGCCATAGGGGGTTACTTTGGTGATTGTAAACGGCCCCACCCATTTGGACTTGAGCTTCCCGGGAAAGAGTCGGAGACGTGAGTTGAAGAGAAGAACCTTGTTACCCACCTCGAAGTCACGATCTCGAATCCTTTTGTCGTGCCACCTCTTGGTTTGTTCTTTGTAGAGTCTAGAGCTCTCATAAGCATCATACCTCAACTCTTCCAACTCGTTGAGCTTGAGTAACCTCTTTTCTCCGGCCAGTGAAGGTCCATGTTGAGTTCCTTTACAGCCCACCATGCCTTGTACTCCAATTCCACCGGAAGGTGGCATCCCTTACCATAGACAAGTCGAATGGCGTGGTGCCAATCGGTGTCTTGTAAGCGGTCCGTAAGGCCCATAGTACATCATCCAGTCTTAGGGACCAATCTTTTCTAGACTTGTTGACCATCCTCTCGAGCAAACTCTTAATTTCTCTGTTGGACACCTCCACTTGCCCTTGGGTTTGTGGATGGTAAGGGAGTCCAACCTTATGATGCACACCATATTTCTTCAAAAGTGCTTCGAGTTGTTTCTTGGCGAAATGAGATCCGCCATCACTAATTAGGCACCGTGGCACCCCAAATCTAGGAAAGATGATCTTCTTGAGCAACTTCAACACTACCTTGTGGTCATTTGTGGGTGATGGTATCGCTTCCACCCATTTAGTCACATAATCCACAGCCACAAGGATATACAAATTCCCACACGAGGAGACAAACGGACCCATGAAGTCTACTCCCCATACATCAAATGGCTCAACTTCTAAGATTGATTGTTGCGGCATTTCATTTCTCTTTGTGATTCCTCCCATCCTTTGCATCGGTCACATCGAAGGATGAACTTGTGAACATCTTTATCGCATAGTTGGCCACCAAAAGCTTGCAACCTAGGATCCTTGCCACGGTCTTGTTGACACCTCCATGACCTCCACAAAGGTAGTGAATGACAATGTTCCATAATACCTTCCATCTCATGATTTGCCACACATTTCCGGAACAAACCGTCATTACATTTCTTGTACAAGCTTGGATCATCCCAAAAATACCTCTTAACTTCCTTGAAGAACCTCTTCCTTTGTTGAGCATCATAGTCATGAGGTACCACCCCGCTTGCTAAATAATTTGCAATATCAGCGAACCAAGGGATGGTGTTGGTAACGATCGCCATAAAGAGAGTCATCTCGAAGCTCATCATCGATGGGATCCTCTTTGTCAAGGTAAGAAGGGTGGTCTAACGGCAACCTTGAGAGGTGGTCAGCCACTAGGTTCTCACTTCCTTTCTTATCCCGTATTTCAATGTCAAAATTCTTGTAAGAGAAGGACCCATCGGATTAGACGCGGCTTAGCATCCTTTTTGCTCATTAAATACTTCACCGCGGAGTGATCGGTGTAGACAATGGCCTTGTTGCACACCAAATAGGGTCTAAACTTGTCAAAAGCGAAGACCACCGCCAACATTTCCTTCTCCGTGGTGGTGTAATTCTTTTGTGCCGTATCTAAAGTCCGGCTTGCATAAGAGATCACATTCAATTTCTTTTCTTTCCTTTGCCAAGGACTGCTCCAACTGCATTATCACTCGCATCACACATTAGCTCAAATGGGAGTTCCCAATCCGGTGCTTGCACTATAGGCGCATTCACTAAAGCATTTTTCAAGGTTTCAAATGCCTTAGTGCAAGCATCATCGAATTTGAACTCCACCTCTTTTTGAAGTAAACTCGTCAAAGGTCTCGCTATTTGTGAGAAATCTTTGATAAATCGGCGATAGAAGCCGGCGTGCCCCAAGAAGGCACGTACCCCGGTCACCGATGATGGTGGGGGTAGCTTTTCTATCGCCGAGACCTTTGCCGGGTCTACCTCAATACCATTAATGGACACTTTATGCCCGAGGACAATGCCCTCCTCGACCATAAAATGGCACTTTTCCCAATTCAACACAAGGTTCGTCTCTTGACACCTCTTTAAAACCTTTTCGAGATTGTGCAAGCATAGGTCAAAAGACGAACCACAAACACTGAAATCATCCATGAAAACTTCTATTGCATTTTCGATCATATCAGAAAAGATTGCTGTCATACATCGTTGGAAAGTCGATGGGGCATTGCACAATCCGAAGGGCATCCTTCGGTAGGCAAATGTCCCAAATGGACAAGTGAAGGTTGTTTTATGTTGGTCATCCGGGTGAATTGGGATTTGAAAGAAACCCGAATAACCATCAAGAAAACAATAGTGTGAATGCTTCACCAACCTTTCCAACATTTGATCGATAAATGGCAAGGGGAAATGATCTTTTCTAGTGGCTTTATTAAGCCTCCTATAGTCAATGCACATTCTCCACCCCGTGACAGTGCGGGTGGAGATATCATTCCCCTTGTCATCTTGTATGATGGTCATGCCTCCCTTTTTGGGAACCACATGAACCGGGCTCACCCATTTGCTATCGGAGATAGCATAAATGATCCCCGCTTCACGTAGTTTGAGGATTTCCTTCTTAACCACTTCCTTCAAAGTCGGATTCAACCGCCTTTGAGGCTCAATGGAAGAGGCATGATCATCCTCAAGATGAATGCGATGCATACACAAGCTAGGGCTAATCCCCTTAATATCATCAATGCTATACCCGATAACACTCCTATATTTTTTTAAAATCTCAATTAATTTTTGCAATGAGGTGTCATCGAGGTTAGCATTGACAATAATAGGATATAAGCAATCATCATCCAAATAAGCATATTTGAGAGAAGGAGGGAGGGGTTTTAGTTCTACCTTGGGAGGAGGCGTGGAACTCTCCTCCTTAGACTCACTTTGGATCGATGGGAGCTCATCCACGGCTCCTTGAGTCTCGGGATGAGTTTCACCTTCAAGGCTTTCAACCTCCAAGGCACACAAAGATTCTCCTTCACCCACCTCCTCACATGGGAGGTCTTCATCACCCTTGTCTTTAATTACCTCATGAGACCTCACCAATTCATCAAGTTCGGAGTCCACCAAGTCCACCCGCCAAATCTTCTCTACCATAGGTTGCTTCAAAGTCTTTGAGAATTCAAACTTGTACTTCTCATTGGCCACCTCACATGTAATGGTATTATCTTTGCAATTGACGACCGCTCCCATGGTCTTGAGTGCCTCTCTTCCAAGGATAAGAGGAGTATGAGGGTCCTCCTCCATATCCATCACCACAAAATCGCAAGGCACAAACAAATTCCCAATCTTGATAGGAACGTCTTCTAACTCACCGCATGGGAATTTTGTGGACCGGTCGGCTAATTGAATCACCTTTCTTGAAGGTATCATCTCGAACTTGAGCTTCTTTGCAATGGATAGTGGCATGAGGCTCACACTTGCCCCAAGATCGGCTAGTGCACCCGTGGTCTCCATATCACCAATCTTGACCGGAAGAGTGAAGCTTCCCGGATCACATTGCTTGGTAGGCAAGGTTCTTTGCACTAGGGCACTAACTTGATGAGGAAGAGTGATACACTCATCACTTAGCTTCTTTTTGTTGGAGAGGAGTTCCTTGAGGAATTTTGCATAGGGTGGCATTTGAGTCATGGCTTCAAGGAATGGAATGTTGATGTGAAGTGACTTGAGCATAGCCATAAACTTGTTGTACTTGTCATTCAATCTCCTCTCAACAATCCTCTCGGGATAAGGCGGTGGTGGTTCAAACCTTGATGGTTGATAAGATGTTGATGGTTGCTTGTCTTTCCCAACTTCCTTGCTCTTTTCACTACCTTCACCCTTCTTCTTCTCAATGCCTCCTTCAACACTATTCTCAATTCTTTGACCTTGGTTATCTCCATGGACCTCCTCAACCTCTTGCTCTTCACCCTCCTTGTTGTGCTCCGATTGATCACTCCTAGGCCCCTCATAAGACTTTCCGGACCTAAGAGAGATAGCTTTGATATGATGGGTGGTAGCCGGGTTGGTAGTAGGTTGGCCCGGGAGCTTCTCATTGGCTAGATTGGTCACCCTCTCGGCGAGTTGAGCCACTTGATTATCCATCATCTTTTGATGTGCGGTGACCTCTTGATGCCTTTGATCCGCTTTTCGCTCACTATTGGTTATTCTTTGATCCATGGCGGATAGGCTTGATTGGATTCTATTGAGAGTTTCCATGAGCATTTGTTGATTAGGATCATTTTGCATGGAAGGGTTGGGTTGGAAATTCTGAAATTGGTTGGGTGGTCCTTGCTTGAATGGTGCTCTAGGGTGATTGCTAGCATTTGGATTTGGAAAGGGAGCCATTTGACCCGTGTTGTGGCTTGGGCCACTTGCATCTTGAAATCTATTACCATAATTGGCATTGGGGACTCTCCAATTATCACGTTGATTGTTCATGTACCCCATTGCCGCTACATGTTCGGGGTCTCGACCACCACAATATGATATATCATGGTTGGTACCCCCACAATTCTCACAAGAGAAAGAGTGTACTTGATTGGTGGAGGAAGATGAAGACCCTTGGCTATTTCCCAGCTTCTTGTCAATGACTTGTTCCATAAGAGCCTTGAGTGAACCTTGATCAAGCTCGAATTTGCCCGAAGCTCTCTCTTCACCTCTTCTTCTTCCACCACTCGTAGAATAGTACCTCACAACTTCCTCTATGGTGTCCTCCAATTGAGCTTGAGGCACCTTGCTAATATGTCCACCACATCCGGAATTCAAATTTTGCTTGGGTATGTCGTCAAGACCATCATAGAAGAACTTGATGAGAAGTTGCTTGTCAAACTCATGGTGTGGACAAGCTCTCACATACTCTTTAAACCGGTCCCAAGCTTCCCCCAAAGATTCATACCTTTCTTGCCTAAATGATGAAATTTTCTGCCTCAATTCGGTTGATTTGTCTTCGGGAATGAACTTGTTCAAGAAAGCTTTGGCCGTGTCTCTCCATGTGGCCAACGAGCTGGGCTTTAGGTTTTTGAGCCACCTATAAGCCTTGCCTGTGAGCGAATACCGAAAAAGGTGCATCCGGATGTATTCTTGAGTGACTTGGTTGGTTTGGATTAAAGCACATGTCTCGAGAAATTTGTCCAAATGCTCTATCGGATCTTCATGAGCTGCTCCAGAAAATTGATCTCCACGCACCATTTGAGTGTAGTGCGGGTGGATCGTGAAATTTGTTTCCGTTGTAGGAAGTAGAATCCCACATTGCAATTCATGACTACCCGGATTACCAAAGTCACCAAAAAGAGCGCCATTGGCATCCCCCATGTCTGAAGAAATATCACTAGAAGAATCAAAGAACTCCTCCTCCTCGCCCGTTTGTTCAACAAATAGTCTCCTCACTCGCCTTAGAGTGCGGTCAATGTCGAGATCGAGGTCGTGAGTAGGTGGTCCCTGTGATCTTCTAAGCATTCAACACAGCTAAGCAGACAATTAGCGAATGACAACAACGGAGAAATAAATGAAAAATAGAAGGATAGAAGTAGAAAACAATTGAAAAACAAGATAACTAAGCAATAAACAATGTTGCCACTTCCCCGGCAACGGCGCCAAAACTTGATCGGCCCCCTAGGTGTCGTTAGTTCCTAAAGGTCGAGTCAAGAATAAAAAGAAAACCCACGTCCTAAACTAACCAAAGGTAGCATAGTGGAAGAGGGGTCGAATCCTCAGGGAAGGTCAAACGTCTCTTGCTTAGATCACTTATAAGTCAATTGAAAAGGGAGAAATAAATTTTTGATGGATTTATCTATAGCTACTAGGGAAACAAATAAACTAAGAACTAAATTAACAAGTAACAAGCAGAGGTATAAAACTTCGAAAATCAAGGAATAGCAAACACTAGGGGATAGGGGAGAATTCCTAACTAACAATGATTTCAACAATTAGAGGCAACAAGAATGGTTCAATCGGTCAACCAAACAATTGGGGCCTATGGTCCAACATCTAGGATTCCCTCTCGGGCTCACCTAAACACCGCCTACCCAACCCCGCCTCGGTGGTCGAGGTCATCCCTAACCTAGTCATCATCACATACAAGCTCACTCTCGCGCAACTAGCATGCAACACAAAATAGGGTCTTAGAGGTGATCAATCTCTAATTCCTAACAACTAAAACCTAGGTTGGAATCAATTGCAAAACTTCTCAACCTACCCAATCTTGCACCACATATCATTCATTTCATCATTAGTTCATCATTTCCCCCTCCCCTAGCTAGAAACCTAGCCTAGAGAAGGAAGGGTCATACCAAAGCACACAAGAACATTAACAAAAGCAAAAACTAAGTTTAATGAGAGAAACATGGCTAAAACCAGAAAATAGGATGATTAAACTTTACTAAAGAAGTTAACTTTGAAGAGAATATGTTAAGTCTACTTGTAATCTATTCTAAATAGCATGAAATCTAAGCAAATAAGGATAATATTATACTAATAGCAAGAAAATAAAGGATCAAAACCAGAAATTGCAAGTTTAAACAAGGAGGCAACTAAGACATTAAACTATTCTATTGACTTGAAATAACAACTAAAGATAAGCTAAAAACTAATTAAAATAGATAAATAAAGCAATAAATAAAGAGTAGGGATAGAAATAATACCAAAAGATTTAATCTTGGATTGAAAATGAAAGAGAGTAACAAAGAGTAGTGTTTTAGATCTAATGAGGAACTAAACCCTAACTAATCTAAAGTGCAAAAGAAAGAAAGAAAAACAATAAGCTGAAATCTGATTTTCTAATATTTCTCTCTCTACCTCCCTCTCTCCAATTACAAGGAAGAGAGGTATTTATACCCTCCTCTAAAACCTAACCCAAATCAAGGCCCAAAATTTTAGGCATCACGTGCAGAGTAAAATAATTAGAGCCGTCGGCCTACGCGTGTAGCAGAGTTCAAATCGGTCAGGGGAACACGGAGCGCCCGCTCTAAGGCCAGAGCGCCCGCTCTGAAGTCTCGCAGAAAATGCTCTGATTATTCTGGGAGCTAGAGCGCCCGCTTCAACATGAGAGCGCCCGCTCTGAGGTCTCGCAGAAAATGCTCTGTTTATTCTGGGAGCTAGAGCGCCCGCTTCAACATTAGAGCGCCCGCTCTGAGGGTTGGGTACTTGGTTTTTTCTGCAGCAAGGAATACAGAGCGCCCGCTCCATATCTAGAGCGCCCGCTCTGAACTCTTCTTTCCTTCATATTTTGGGCTCTAATGCTCCAATCCCTTTGACTCCAAAGCATGCCTAATCCTTGCATCCAATCCTTGCTTTCTTAGCCACGGGAGGACCTGTAAGATGGAAAACACAAATCATAGGAAAGGTTCTAATAGGAGCAAATTGAAATGGGTTAAAGGAGAGGGAATAAAACCTTAGGAAATGAGCCAAAAATGACTCAAAACCACTCCAAGTAACAAATATGCTCAATAATAACAAAACTAAGCTAAAATAGAGGAAAAAGGGCAAACAAAGGGCTCAATCGGGGAAGAAACGAAGTAGAAAAGTGGGCCAAATGGCCACTGATCAAAGTTATCAATATTGGCAACGACCTCCTCGGCCGCCGCCTCACCCTCGGTCGTTTCACCCTCGGCCGCCTTCTCAACTTCTCCCTCTTCCTCTTGGTGAGGAGCACTCCCAAACTCAAAGGAAAGCACTCTATCCAGATCTGCTGCCTAGGCCGACTTATGGCCCTTAGAGCTATGGCCGCCTCTGGTTGAGGGAAAGTCTTAAAGAATTAACGGGCTTTTGCCTTGTCTTTAGCAATGGTCGCCTGATTTCCTGTAGGAGGGTCACTGTGAGGAGGCAGGTCGGACGGTTCATTAATCGAAATCCCCGTCCTTGGTCTGTCCGACCTGCTATAGTGGAGATAGAGTTGAGAAGGAGTTGGGACGGACGGATCAGCGTCCGCCCGAGAATAGGAAGGAGGTCCTTCACGAGATAGCAACTTGGCCTCATCCATGACCGAGTTGGCATACTGGGGGAACCTTAGCTCTGGAGTTCGCCCAGAAGTTGCCACCACAGAAGAATCGCCTGGAGCTCTTTGGCGTTCCTTGAAAGAACAAGTAACCTCCACGACCGAATGATGAGTGCTCATGGAGGTGGTTGTATGGGTAGTAGACCCGGTCTCAATGTCAGTTCTATTTGGGTCATAAGGGACCCTAGGATTAACCATATTGTCATCTGGATTTATGGCCGCATGACGATCATGCGTCTGCATTGTTCTTGCCATGTTCGATTGTAGGGACAGAGAAGAATAGGTGGAGGTGAGTTGGCACGCACTATAAATGGACCCACTCCATGAAGGAGATAGCTCATCTCCATCCACTCTAGACTCCTCAGTCCCAGGCGAACGACCGGCCTCATGAGGAGAAATGGACGAAGCCGAGTGTTGAGCCAGATTTTTTAAAAAATAAAATAAAATAAAAATACAAGTAAAGGGAAAGAAAGCAGGCGGCCTACCTCTGTACGTGTTGAAAACTTGACAAGTTCTTGAAGGTCTTGAAGATTGACCGGAAAACTCAAAAAATGTCCGAAAAACTCAAAATATGCGGCGGAGCTCTTGAAGATTCAGGGGAAATCACTTTCTCTCTCTAGAAATGCTCTGACTTGTCTATAGAATTCTCAAGATTGTAAAGTGTCAAAATGAAGTTAAACCCCTCATATTTATAGACCAAATTTATGGGGGCAAAATGGTAAAATCATCTTTCCCGCTAAAGAGTTTGAACGGTTATTTTTTGAAAAAATTAACCTAGAATTCAAAAAGTCGGTATGAGGGATCCGTCAATTTGGATGAAAAAAGAGACGGATGACTAACACCGCTTCCAAATAGACGGCCGGATCAACGGAATGAAAATTTCCATCTCAAAAGGCCTAGCGTCCGCACCTTCACCAAAAAGCCTAGGTGCGAAGATTCGGCCGCCTAATTTCCGGACCTTAACAGTCTGGAAAAATTCCATGCGGACACGACACGACTTTTGATCTAAAAATCGTCCGCCCCTTCAATTGGCGGACATGATCTGTCCGCCCCTACATACAAGCTCAAATCTCTGCATATTTGGATGCATTAAGACGAGTAGAGGATCAGAGGAGGCGGTCTGTAAGCGTACGAGACACCCCCTCTGAGGGGCAAATGTTTAGGGTAAAAATAACCCCAAAAACGTGGTCCAATCCCGTAGTGACACGTGGCCTAGTTAAAGGACGACACGTGTCCCTATGGGAAGATGACGTGTGTTAGATGCCCTAAAGAGCACCTGAAATCAGCAAGAGAAAGGGCCTTTATTACATCAGGGCCCAAATCCCGAGGAAAGTCATTGAAAGCCGCAAAGCGGCGCCCCCATGTGACACATGGCACTATCTGATTGCGCAGTCAATCATGTCACGGAATTTTAGGGTACAAACCCTTAAGGGGCACACACTTCCACCCCTATAAATACCCCAATCATTTATGATGGGAGGGGTGGATGATGACATAACCTTAAAAAAGAGCATTAAAGAGCTCCAACTACTCTCTACTTTCTCTCTCTAAATTTTCTGTTTCCCGATCTCTAATTTGATCGCCGGAGGCAATATTCCGGTAAAGGAATATTCGTTCATTTTGCAGGTGTCTTTGTCTCATTGCATGAAGAGCGCGACCAATATCCTAGGAGATCACAAAAAACCCCGAAACAGGTGGGGAATGATTTTGGTGGAAATGGTTAAGTTAATCAATGTAGAGTTTTAGTTAATGTGATAAAATCAATAGTTTAATTAGGGTGTTTAAAAACAAAAGTAAGGGTAATTTTGTAAAATCACACAAAAAAACTTACTATAAAATTAAGGAAAAAAAAAAGTTTGTTTCAAGTAATGTGTACCGACCATTTTTAGTAATTATTGCGAGTAATTCGTAACAGAGGGAGTATTTTTTTTATCACCGTACCATTTGCCTTTTGTAAAATTGCACTATTTTCATACATGTATGCTTTTATTATTTTTTGCATGCGTTAAAACACCAAATAACCATCTTTCCTTTGAAAACTTTATTAATAAAGTTAATATTCGGAAAAATTAACATTTACTACAAGCGAAAATACCTTGTGTTACATTCGCTACCCGTTTAATTTTTTATTTTATTTTGCTACCACCTAAAATCAAATAATTAAAATTTCACTACCACTTAATGGAATCCCTTAAGTTTATTCAAAAAAATATAAAAATAAAATAAATAAAATAAAAAAGTAACCCTGCCACTCCGCCACCTCACTGCTACCCTTTCCCCTCCGCCTGGCGACCGGCGCCTAGAGCTTCGGCCGACACTGGCGCGAACCCACTCCCTCCCTTTCCCCTACCCTACGCAGCCAACCCCTCATCCCTTTCCCCGTTCTTGCTGCCCTGATCCCCACCCCGAACCAAAACTACCCCATTTCCCCTTCCCCCCACCGGAATTGGCCCCCAGCCCCGTTCTCCCCCAATGAAATCGAGCCCCCTCCTCTTCCCCTACCCTTTTCGGCCATTTTAACCCTAAGCCACCATAAGCGAAACCTTAAAATTCGTTTAAGGTGGTTTTGGGTGGTGGTTTTAGTTAGGGATGGCCGAAAAGGGTAGGGGAAGGGGAGGGGGTCAATTTTGGTGGGGGGAACAAGGCTGGGGAGCGATTCCGGTGGGGGGAAAGGGGGTGGCCTTGTTTGGTTCGGGGTTGGGGTCGGGGCAGCAAGAACGGGAAAAGGGAAGGGGGGTTGGCTGCGTAGGGTAGGGGAAAGGGAGGGGGTGGGTTCGTGCCGGTGTCGGCAGGGGGGAGGGGTGGTTGAACGGTGGCTAAACCCAACTAATGGAAATAGTAATGAAATAAGTCATTTGGTAGTGAAATAAATATTTTAGGGATTGGGGTAATAACAAAATAAAAAATAAAAAAAATTAAACAGGTAGCAAATGTGACACACACTCACACGGTTATTTTGCTGGTAGCAAATATCAATTTTTCCTTAATATTAGGAAAATTATATAAATAATCTTAAAAGGGCTATGAACAATAAGAAATATTATTCCACCCTTCTATCTCTCCTTCGTTTGTATCACATGATGGGTATTTTAGCATTCCACACCTTTTAATCTTTTTTCTAAATCTTTTGCTTCTACAAAATGACGTAATTAAAAAATGAAGGAAATGTGTTGTACGAAAGATCAACTCACTTTAGCTACATGCTACACTTGGACAGATTGCTATTGTACATTCACACGGTTTTATGTTCCTTCGTTCCATAATAAGTGAGACAATATGTAATATGTGGTATCCCACTTACAATATCATTATATCCACGTTAAAATGGAGAAAAAAATAAGAGGGAAAAATTAGGGGGAAGAAAAATGGGGACGGTGGGCCCCAAAATACAAACTAAACAAATGTTGTCAACAATGATTGTATGTGTAGCCTTTTTCCTTTTTTAATGTCTCCTACCAATGCCTTTGATTAATGTCTCTTAGGTTAGGTAAGCTAATGATGTAGGGATCAAGCGCCCAATTCTAGCTCTAAGTGAATAGGGATGAGCATAGGAGATCCCTTGATATGATCATGGTGTGTGAATGTGAATATGAATGCATGTTTATTACGGCCGCACCTCGATGTGAGGTTGCCTACGTATCCGTTAGGAATCAGGCCGAACGTAGCTCTAGCCGAACCTCGCACAAGTGTGTGTATACCTCAAAAAGGTCTTTTTAAGGGTTGTAACGTGGTTAGGAAAAGGTTATAGAAGAAGGGGATAAAGGCTCAAGACCCTAGATAAGCCCCAAGGTGTGCAACCTTGCTTTTGAATCTTTGTATTTTTATGCTTGAGTTTCTACTCTTTTTTTTTAGCTCTCTTTTCTTTTTTTTTTCTTTTTCTTTTTTTTTTTATTTTTATAAGTGTGGGAAATCCTGATCATGCGGTCTATCACCCACTTGGCATTCATGTTTCTCAGGCACGGTACCGAGCACTCGATAAGAGACGCAATCTGAGATGTGTTCATATCAAAGACATGTTTATGTCAATGACATTGGAACACTTGCCCTTTTGTACACTTTTATTATTTTCTATTTTTGCTATTTTAATCTTTTGAAGTCATTCAAGCTTTTTATGAAATTGAAAATTGCATAAGTTGCACACCATCCCATCCCAAGATTAGGTAGATATGGGTTGAAAAATGAAAGGTCTATCGTTAGACGAGGCTCAAAGTGGTTTATCAAAAAAAGGATTGCATATTTAAAGGGTGAAAGGTAGTATGATGTGGCTACAAAGGGTGCCTCAAATCATTAGTATACCTTGTGCTTAGTTTGACATGGAGGTTTTTTTTTTTTTTTTTTTTTTTTTAATGCAATGCAATAATCATATGTAAGGAAATAAATGCTCATTTTATTAAAAGGGAAAAGGAAATAATCTACAAAATGGTGCCTATGCTAGACTTATTGGGGAGATGAAAAAATGAAAAAGAAATAGACAAAAGAAAGATCATGAAATCTTGTCGTTGAAGCTTGCGTCTTATCCCTTAGCTTATCATCCCTTGGTGTTCTTGCCGACTGGAGGTATTGGAAGCCCGTTATTGTCGATCAAATATTGGATTGCTTCCTTTAGTTTCCAACAGCACTCAGTAGTATGACCCCTACCTTGATGGTACTTGCAGCGCACATTTGGATTCCAACTAGGCAACCTCTTCTCAAGCGGGGGATCTTGAAGAGGTCCAATAGGATTAATGAGTCCTTTGTCATGGAGTCGATCAAAAGCATCATCGTAGCTAATTCCAATAGGGGTAAAATCCTTTTTTTTTTTGCTTTCTAAATCCTCGATTATCCATGGCTAAGATCTCATTAAGGTTGAAAGCACCAACACTGTTACTAGAGTAGGTGTTTTTGGAAGAAGAAGTATAGTCGTTCTTCTTCCCTTTACAGCCACTGTTATTGTCGTTACTAATCTTGGCTTTCTTGTCGCGCGGAGGAACATGAAGGATAATTGAATCAATGAAGTCTTGAACACGATCTTTAAGGGCAAGACATTTTTTTGGTAGTGTGACCGCGACCTCTATGGTATCGACAATAGGAATTTGGATCCCAATTGGGAAAACGTTTTTCAGAAGGAGGGTCTTGACTGGGACCAATGGAGTGAATATGACCTTGATCGTGAAGACAGTTAAAAGCTTCATTGTAAGTCATTCCTATTGGTGTGTATTCTTCAATGGTCCATTTTGCGTGTGGCTTAGGAGCATTGAGTTCTTCATTAAACCCTTGGCGAGAATTTTATTCGATGACCATCACCCGATTTGCTAATCCTTCTACCACGTTCAAGAGCATGGCAACGACATCTTGCAGTTTTTGAACGTCTTCTTTTAGACTTGACGAGTCTTCCCTGGTATTATCTAAGAAAATACTTTCATCTCCCCAATCATGGCCACTTCATCGAGAGAGGTTATTTAAGCTGTCTCGATCATGGGCTCTCCTACAGGTGTGATAAGAAGTGATGGATCGAAGGATGCTTGATCTTCTTCGATGGCTAGAATTTTGGAAGTTTCATTGTTATTGATCAGATCTTGAATAGCTTCTTTGAGTTTCCAACACTCCTCAGTGTCATCACCCTTTCCTTGGTGATATTTACAGTGCTTATTAGGGTCCCACTTGGGTGGCCTGGCTTCTGGAACTAGATCTTTGATGGGCCCTATGGGCATGACTAGTCCTTTGTGATGTAGCCTCTCAAAAGATGTTTCATAACTCATACCAAGTGGAGTGAACACTCTTTTTGACCTTTGGATTCGTGATTTAGAGGCGTTCGTGGCATGTACCTCATTAATGGGAGAGGAAGAAGAAGGATGGTCGTTCTTCTTTCCTCTCGCACTATTATCTTTCAGAAGGTCATCTTCAATGTCAATGCCTATGTTATACACTTGAATACTTCCCTTGGAGATTCTTGATAAACATCCTTGAAAGTATTCAAGTTGTGTTGGTACTTTAAGTGCCTTGAATACTTCCCTTGGAGATTCTTGATAAACATCCTCACAGATTCTTTTTTCGGTAGGAACCTTGGTTGACCATATTAGCGGAAGTTTCCTTCCATTTGTTGAAGAAAGAAGTGAACCCTTCGTTTTCTTTTTGTTTTAATATCTCGAGTTGTCTGTGGTCTGTTTCGTCTTGAATGTTACATTTATATATATCTATGAATGCATTTGTTATGGACTCCCAGGTGGAGGTTTTCTCTTTTTCGAGACAAAAGAACCATTGCTGGCAAACGGTCTCGAGAGATAGTGAGAACTGAGTGGGGAAAACCTTTTTATCGATACCCTTAATGTTCATTATAGTTTCAAAAAGCTCTTAGAATGAAGTAAGGGTTATCTGTTGCCTTGAATTTAGGGATGTCAGTGGTGTTGAACTTATGTGGAAGAAGTTCCTTGTCCAGTGAGACCCCTTGTGAACTAATGCCCTGATATTTATAGTCACTAGATAGCTTGCTCAAGCTCTCTTGCATGAGGTTTATTTGTTGTTGCTTCACAGGGTCATCAATTTTGAGGGTTAAAGCCTTTAACACCTCAGTCACGTTAGTCAATTGACTCCTAAGTTCATTAACTTCCTCTTGAGTTGCCATTATCTTTTTAGCTTTCCTCTTTTGACGAATTGGTTTATCAAAAAGTGAGACTTGAATAAAGAGATTATCCTTGATTAATCGCCCTTCTCTCCGACCAAGTACTGTGGTAAAGGAATTTGGGGATATTCATTGTTAATTATTTGACTCAAACTTTATTCAACATGCAATGGATAGAAGAAGGAAGAAAAACGAGGGTGGTGATATGGAGAGAGTATGTAGATGGAGGGATGTGGAAAATTAGGAATAGAATGTACCCCCAACTCAAATGACGGAAAAGACCGACTCATGCATGAACCTAAGACACAGTCATTGTGACATATACTCGAAGTGTGTGCTAAGACTAGTGAGTGTAGGTGATATGTTAAGACTCGTGTCATGACCATGTGGCTAGACTATGTGACTAGACTCAATTAATGACTTAACAAGGTATGGTTAACAGAATTAATTAGAAAACTGTTTAATTAAACACAAGGTGATGACTCGAGCAATAAACCAAACTGTAGCCAAAACGACAGGACTGTCGCCGCTCTGTGTAGTGTAGCGCCAGACGACAGAGATGTCGCCAGGCGCTACACTGCTCGGAGTGGCGCTGCAGTCCAAATATCGGCGCCAGTACTGGAACGTTGATCTCGATCTGCTTTCGGTATTATTACTCAACAGGGGTATGCCTAGAGTCATACTAAGTCAAATCTGATTAGATTATTTGACTCTAATTACCAAAATTAATTAATTAATTAATTAAGCAAAGTCCTTTCGTTATTAATTAGTTTATTTAGTCTTAACACAAGTCAAACAAACGGGTAGGAAAAATCACATAGAGTATGCACAACAAATAATGCACAATTAATCAAGTAGGCGCAATATGATGCAATGAGCTTGCAACCTAACCATGGCTCTAGTTCTCTAAAGTTCGGGATATGGGTTAGTCAAAGAGGGTCCATGGTTAATTGTCAGGATGCACCGCGCGGAAGCCTAACCGTGAAGGGTTGGCGCGAGTGGATGGGACACCGCGAGTTTAGAAAAACTCGCTTCCATGGTTTGGTGAATTCAACATTCTCGGATGTACCCTTTGTTGCTCAGAGCGTTTAATCGGGTAGATGGAGCATGAATTCTCAGAGGGTTATTTCAATATGTAGAACACTTATGGTTTTCAGAAAATTGAGAAAAACTCAATCAGGAAGTAGGATCGAGTAAACAGTGCTAAAAAACTGGTCTAAATTAGAACGCATATTTCTGGCTCGGTATTGGAAGAATTTTGCGCCAGCAACCAGAGATTGGCGCCAGGTTTTAGTTGCAGCGCCCGGCGACAGAACTGTCGTCTGGCGCTACAGTTAAAATTAGCGCTAATACTCTGGTCGCTGACGCTAATTCCTACATGCTTCAGCAGCTTTCTGTGCTCGATAAAATTTTCCAGTTTCGCGCAATGTTATTTCGGTCCTAGTTGTGAAAGATATTTCTCAAATTTCCTACGTGTAAAATCCTATGTTTTAACTCATTACGGATGGTCTTTCTAATGAGATATTTTTTATGCATATGACAATAATGTTAATTAAAATTACGCACATGAAATACTTAGAACGTTTCGAGTCTCATCCACTCATTCTAAATCATTGCCGAAACAAATTCAGGAATTAAAATAGAAATCATCCCCAGTGGAGTCGCCAAAAAACTGTAGGGAATATTTCAAGCGTTAATCCCTGGCTTGAACCCCACTGTGATCATACACTAAAGTACGGTGGTGTCCAAAGGGAAAGAAGATAGAGCAAAACAGTCGCCAACAAGTTTTTTTAGGAACTTGTAAACCGTTCACGAGGTGAAGGTTACACCCCTTAACGATCCAAGAGATCGTAAACTCCATAAGGTCTTGAACCAAATAGGGTTCGGGATGAAGGTATAAATCCAACCTAAAAGAGATTGAACCTGCCCTAATAATAGGCCTCTACTTTATTCTGATCGTATTCATGTGCGCTTTCTGACTAACATGCAATCAATAGGTTTAACCCTAAACCTGTTTATCTATGTTGGTTGAATATTAATGCACAAATAAACTATTATTGGCGATCACATGAATTATAATCAAATTAACCCTAACAAGATTATTAATATCTTATTAAGCGTGATTACAAGTACAAATTCCTATAAACATGCATAAAAGGCGTGATCAAGCAATAAAAATAAATATATCAAGAAAATAAATCAACATAATAATAATTATAATATTAAACAATCATCATAAATTATAACAATATAATCAAACTAAAAAAATCATATCAACGTTAAAATATATTAATAGCAAGATCCTAGGCTGATACTAACAAGATTATAACAAACCCTAGCATGTCACTAAAACAATAAAATTATATATTTAGCCCTAACATGATACTAACATGAATATTAGGAAAGAAAATAGGAAGCATCGCAGAAATCATAATTGATATAAACAAATCACCCTAAAATATCATACTAAAGAAAGCATCCTAACATGATTCTAGGAACATCCTAAACATGATACTAGGAATCAAAGTAACAACCTAAGCATGATTTCTATATCATAATATCAATTAAACAATTAAAAGAACTTACTTGGATGCCTCGTATATCTTTCTTTCATGTCTAGGGCAAAGGAAACTTCGAATATGGCTAGGTGTATCTAAGTCTTGCAAATGCGGAATTTGTATTTGAGAAAAGACTAATTTAGAAAAGAGAGAGAGAGAGTAATCAAGAATTTCTTGATGAGAGTTGGTTAATAGAGAGAATTGGTGAATCAAAACGGAGTTTTTAGCACGTTATTTATAGAGAAAATCAGCCAAAAAGATAAAACATCAAAAACAGAGTTCTGACGCAAAAAACCAAGTTAGCGCCAAACGCTGACCTTAACGGTAAACGCTAAGGCTAGCGCCAGGCGCCAAGCGTGGCGTCAGCGCTACAGCTGGCGTTTGGCACTGACTCAGAAATTCACGCGTTTTCTTAAAATCAGATAAAAATTGCCGTACAGGAGGATAAAATCGTATTTTCCTCAAAAAACGTTCTTTGATTCTGATTAAAATTCTAAAAGGTCAACAAAAGTCAATTTATCAATGCTAATTGAATTAGGAATGAAAAGAACCTTCTAGAAGAATCTAGAAGACTAAAATCATTCCTAATTGCATTAGAAATGATAAATCCATATTAGGCCCTCCTCTAGATCATTGGGCCGCATATAAGGCTCAAACCAGGCCCAGTTTGGTATTTTGGCCATAACTTCCTCAATATTCATTGGAATTGGGCTTATAATATATCGTTGGAAAGCTCTTTTCAAGCCCCATCCAACTACACTATTATTGGACCCATATAATGGACCAACCAAACTGGATTGGCTGTTTTCTTAAAATAGGTTTTCAAAAAACAGAGAGAAGAGAAAAGAAATTAAAACTATCCTCAACACTAAACTTTAAACACTTTTACTTCACTCGATTAAGATTCGACGTGAAAGGTACTCATCACTGGGTTTGGTTTTGGGGAGACACAAATTGGTGTCTACACAACCTCGGCTCTTAGAGCGTCTGCATCCCCCAAGGCCGTCTGAAGGTTTGCTTGTGCCAAGGCTAAGTCCCCCTTCAGCTTCTCAGAGGCCTCAAAACCCGCCTTCCATCGCTCCCCCTCCAGGACAACAATGTCTCGCTCTTCTCGCATGGTCTCCCTGGCCACATTCTCCTGTTCGAGAGCTTTGCCCAGTTTAACCAGGTCTTCTCTTTGCCGCGCCACCTTATCGGACAGCGCGGAGATCTGAGCGTCTAGATGGACCCTGGACCGCGGCCGTCCCAGTGACGGCATCTTGAGCTTTACGGACTTCTGTCCAAGCTTTCTTCAGCCGGTCATTTTCTTTCTCCTTCCATTCCAGAAAGGCATTAAGGCGAAGGAAAAGCTGAGAACAAGAGCGAACGAAGTCTGTACAACAATAGAGAAAACATTCTAAGTATAAAATCAACCAGGTTGTGATAAGTTACCTCGACGCTACTGTTTATCATAGGGCCGAGGAAGCCCTCATTGATCCCCCACAGTTTTGTCTCGTTGCGCTTGGGAGACGGCCTTGGCCATGGCTTCCCGCATGGCCTTCCTGTCCACGCCAGTTAGAGACTGGTCGAGCAGCTTCATATTCACCTCCTCCGCGATGTCTGTAAACAACCGCACAAAGGTGTCAGATTAAGTAAAAAGACTTGTGTGCAAAGTGAAAATTTTATGTAAAAGGTTATTTAGACTAACTGTCTGAGAAGCTTGGAGGAGAAAGAGGGGTGAAGGTGAATGGAGGATGCGGATCAGGCTCATCATCTTCCTCACCCGTACGGCCAGGTTGGTCACTGGTCAACTGAGAGGCCTCAAGCCAATTAGATTTTTGGACTCTTTGGACGGGCGGAGTCACTTCTGGCCCGGTCGATTTTGCCGGGGTGGACTTACCCCTATCATCCGATTTCTCGAACTTATCGTGGACCGGCGTGGCGGCCAGATCCACGGACTTGGAGGCCCCGCTATCACCCAACCGGGGCTGTTCTCCTTTGGACTGCTTAAAAGCAGTCCGCGACGTAGTCTTGGCCACGATGGTGGAAGTGGTCTTAAATGCGATCGTCTTCCTTTGCTTGGACGCCTTCCCCTCTTTGTCAGTTTTTGAAGCTGAGGATGATTGCTTTCGTTTGGCCCTTGAAGTTGGAGTTGATAGCTGAAAAAAGCATGTAAAATTTAGTAAATTATAAGCAGAGTAATGCATCAGTGTTCGTGTGGAGCTGGAAAGGAGGTCCCTTCCATCATGCCAACACGGACGCAAAATTACGTCCGTGAGAATTCAAAAAGGAGGGCTTTCTCAACATACCAACACGAACGAAAAGATGCGTCCGCGTGATGTCAGGAAGTATGTTCCTCCCAATACTCTAACACGGTCGAAAAGGAGACGTGAAGGAGGAAAGACATATGTTTTTTACCTCCATAGTTTGCTCGTACAACTTTTGACGAGCTTTGTAGCGAGCCAAATCGATGTCCGACATGTTCACCTCCCCCTTTTGTTCCGGATCTAGCATCCTGAACGCCTCAGCTGTAAAAATAAAAAGAGAATAAGAAAGTGTTAGAAAATTTTTCAACTGGAAAAACTATGCATGTACAAAATATATATCTATCCAAGCGTCCACCTTAGGGCAAGTTATTGTACAGGCCGTAGGCCGACATGAACGTAGGGTCCCGAAGCCAACTGGATAGAGGGACCCAGTTACATGGAACACGCTCGATTTTGTCGTCCTTCTTCATCCTTTTGACTTTGAAATAGTTAAGCTGATGCTCTTTGCTGGGGTGGACGGGTGGTTTATCAAGCTTGTGATCCCCGCGTCCAAGCTGAATCGGCTCGGCGTTAAACCGATTCATCCGCAAATTGAACTCGACGTCCTTAGTTTTGATGCAGTAGAATCGGTGCTTCCAATCACGCCATTTGGAGACATGATCAACCACTACCATGTAGTCTCTGTTGGAGCTTAGAATGAACTAGCCGT
>NW_018743316.1:0-27888 GCF_001683475.1 Chenopodium quinoa
GGAGGGTAGTGCCGAAGAGGTTGATGGTGAAACGCAAGGAAAGAGCTTGGTTCTTAAGGAGAGCTCTTCACTCTAAAACCTATGCCCGTTGAAGAGAATCAAAGAGAGAAAATCTTTTTTAACAAGGTGCAAGGTGGGAAGATCGATTGTGTGACGTAATAATAGACTCGGGAAGTTGCACAAATGTGGTGTCTACAACTTTGATCAACAAATTAGAGTGGCCTACAACCGATCACCCAAAACCTTACAAGCTACATTGGCTCAATGATGCTAGTGACGTGAAGGTAACGAAACGAGCCCTAATCACCTTTTCAATTGGCAAATATCATGATAAAGTTTTATGTGATGTATGCCCTATGGATGCTTGTCATATCTTATTGGGTAGACCATGGCAATATGATAGATTTGTCAAGTTTAATGGTAGGACAAATGTGTATATAATTCGAAAAGGAAAGGGGGAAAAATCATATGCATTGAAACCACTTGTTGATCATAGAATTAACCCTAGTTCAAAAGGTGCATATTTAATTGGGAAAAGGAGTTGGAGAAAGAGATCAACAACAACAATATAGTATATATTATGGTGGCTAACAATGTGCAAGTGAATGAAAGTAAACAAGAAAAGAGGCCCGTGGAATTAGAAGTAGTATTGCAAGAGTATTGTGATGTTTTTCCTAGTGAATTACCACCGGGATTACCACCAATTCGTGGTATTGAACATCAAATTGATCTTATTCCGGGAGCTCCACTACCTAACAAGGCAGCATATAGAAGTAATCCGAAGAAACAAAGGAAATGCAACGTCAAATAGAGGAATTTGATGCAAAGAGGCTACGTGAAAGAGAGTATGAGCCCATGTGCCGTGCCTACATTGTTAGTTCCAAAAAAAGATGGGAGTTGGCGTATGTGCATTGATAGTAGGAGTGTGAACAACATAACCATCAAGTATAGATTTCCTATACCTAGACTTGATGATTTGTTAGACGAATTGCATGGTTCAAAAGCTATTTTCCAAGATTGATCTTATGAGTGGCTATCATCAAATACGCATGAGGGAAGGAGATGAATGGAAGACGGCTTTCAAGACTAAAGTGGGGTTGTATGAGTGGTTGGTCATGTCTTTTGGTCTAACCAATGCGCCCAGTACATTTATGAGATTGATGAACGAGGTGTTGAAACCATTTCTTGGAAGGTTCGTAGTTGTTTACTTGGATGACATATTAATTTATTCTGAAAATTTCAATGATCATCTAATGCATTTGAGAAGCGTTTTGGAGGTTCTTAGGGAGAAGAAGTTGTACGCAAAAATTGGAAAAAATGTTATTTTCTTGTTCCTAGCGTGACGTTTCTAGGGTATGTAGTATCCAAAGATGGTGTGTCCGTGGATCAATTCCAAGGTTGAAGCTATCAAGACTTGGCCCGTACCTACCAATGTGAGTGAAGTTAGATCGTTTCATGGTCTAGCGTCGTTTTATAGAAGATTTGTGAAGAATTTTTCCACGATAGTTGCACCTATGACTGAATGCTTGAAGAAAGACAAGGGAAAATTCGAGTGGACCAAGGAAGCCCAACGTGCATTTGATTTGGTCAAAAGGAAGCTATGTGAAGCACCCGTACTTGCATTTGCCGGATTTTTCACAACCATTTGAGGTAGAGACCGACGCTAGTGGTGTAGGGATTGGTGCCGTTTTGGTTCAAGAGAAGCGCCCTATTGCCTATTTTTAGTGAGAAATTAAACGGTGCTAGATTGAACTATTCTACCTATGAACAAGGAGTTCTATGCTATTGTGCGAGCATTGGACCATTGGAGTCACTATTTGCGCCCAAATCACTTTGTGTTGCATAGTGATCACGAAGCTTTGAAGTACATTCATGGTCAACAAAATTGAACCCTAGACATGCTAAATGGGTAGAGTTTCTACAAGCTTTCAATTTTTCTTCAAAGTATAAGGAGGGGAAAGCAAATGTAGTGGCCGATGCACTATCTAGAAGACACACGTTGCTTGGAGTGTTGAATTGTAAACTACTTGGTTTCGCGTTAATCAAGGAGTACTATAAGGGGGACGTGGATTTCTCTACAATCCTAGAGGAGTGTTCCAAGGGGGCCGTAGGTTCCTATGTTTTACAAGACGGTTTTCTTTTCAAGGGGAATCGTTTGTGCGTGCCTAAGTGTTCTATTAGAGAATTAATAGTAAGAGAAGTGCATGGAGGAGGGATAGCGGGACATTTTGGCATAACGAAAACATTAACTATGCTGCAAGAGCATTTTTATTGGCCTAGAATGCTAGCGGATGTACAATCAATAGTTTCTAGGTGTGCAACATGTCAAAAAGCCAAGGCTACGTTTCATCAAGGCTTATATACGCCCTTGCCCGTGCCAGATTCACCTTGGGAAGACGTGTCTATGGATTTTGTAGTTGGTTTGCCAAGGACTCAAAGAGGAAAGGACTCAATCATGGTTGTAGTGGATCGATTTTCCAAGATGGCTCATTTCATACCTTGTCACAAAGTGGACGATGCTATGAAAGTGGCGGAATTGTATTTCAAGGAAGTGGTGAGACTACATGGGTTGCCGAACAGTATTGTGAGTGATCGTGATACAAAGTTCATGAGTTTCTTTTGGAAATCACTATGGAAGTTGGTGGGAACGAAGCTGTTATTTAGTACATCATATCACCCGCAAACGGACGGACAAACGGAGGTAACAAATCGAACTCTTGGTGTGCTTTTACGTGGACTAGTGAGCAACACACAAAAAGATTGGGATATTAAGCTTGCTCATGCCGAGTTTGCTTACAATAGATCACCTACTTATGCCACAAAACACACACCATTCGAAGTTGTTTATGGTGTCAATCCAAAAATGCCCATTGATTTAATTGAAATTCCAAAAGGGGAAGTGATTCATAAGGATGCCGAGACTAAAATCAAGTACATGATAAAGCTACACGCACAAGTTAGAGCTAGGATTGAACGTGTCAATGAACTCTACAAAGCACGAGCTAACAAGAACAAAAAGCCACAAAGTTTTGAAGTTGGCGACTTGGTGTGGCTACACTTGAGAAAAGAGAGATTTCCTAACAAACGAAAGAATAAATTGATGCCAAGAAGTGAGGGGCCGTTCAAGATTATTGAGAAGATCAATGAGAATGCATATAAGCTTGAATTGCCGGGAGAATATGGTGTAAGCGCAACATTTAATATTGGGGATTTGGTGAAGTATTTGCCAGATGGTGCTATTGAAGATTTGAGGGCAAATTCTTTTGAAGAAGGGGAGGATGATGCGTGCATCAATGTGAACGATGAGCATGTTGAAGAATTATTCCAAGAAAGTCAAGAAAGCATGAATCTATACTTGGAAGCTTCTTCAATAGGTCAAACTTACTATCGGGGGCATCAAGACAAAGCCACGCTTTGTATGGTGGCGTTCTTGGGAGTTCTTGAAGCTTCTTGATAGTTCTTTAAGGTTTCTTTAAAAGCTTTCTTAGGTTTTTGCTTACAAGTTTTTACCTTTCACTTGAAAGGGTTTTTCTTGTTTTAAGCACTTAGGATTTCTAATTGCATTAGGAATTGTTTTAGTCTAGTAGGCGTCAATAATAGCTTGGAGTGCAAGCTTGAGTTAGGATAAAATAGGCAAGTTTTATCTTAAGAGTAGTTAGAGTTTAAGTAGGATTAAATAACTAAATCAAAGTTATCTAAACTTGATTAAGTTATGCAATCCGTGGGTTTTTGTTAGGGGATTAGAATTCTAATTCAAGTGGGATTAGGATAATTGATTGAGTTTATAAATATAGGGTTGTAATCTTCGAATAATATACAAGTTTAATCATACATTCATAATAATATTTCTTATTGCTTTTGTTTAAGTTGGATTACTTAAATTCTTGATTGGTGGATTCCAATTTGCTGTTTTGTTTGTTTTAGTTAAAACAATCACCTAGGTTGATTAATTAGGTGGATTCTTGATTAATTAATCTAAGTTTCTTGCTTAATTCTTGGTGAATTTTCTGTATAGAATTAGGTTAGATTCATATCTTTGTGAGGCTTAGTTTTCGGACTAAAAATCACATCACTAATTGAATCAGATGACAGTCAAACAAAACTTTTTGAATTATATGAAAGTCAAATGCATTGAACAAAGCAAATTGACTCAATTGAAAGTTAACCACATTCAAGCAAAGCTAATTGAATCAAATGAAAGTCAAACACATTTAAACAAAGCTATTTGAACCAAATGAAAGTCAAACACATTCAAGAAATGCTATTTGAATCAAATGAAAGTCAAACGCATTCAAAAAAGGTATTTAAATCAAGTGAAAGTCAAAGACATTCAAACAAAGCTATTTGAATCAAATTAAAGTCAAACACATTCTAACAAAGATTATTGAATTAAATGAAAGTCAAATGCATTAAACAAAGATAATTGATTCAAATGAAAGTCAATCACATTTAAACAAAGCTAATTTAATCAAATGAAAATCAAACACATTCAAACAAAGCTTTTTCAATCAAATGAAATTCAAATGCATTCAAAATAGCGATTTGAATCAAGTGAAAGTAAAACAAAGCTTTTTGAATCAAATGATTGTCAAATCCGTTCAACGATGGTAATTGAATCGTATGAATGTCAAGCACATTCGAACAAATCTTTTTGAATCAACTGAAAGTCAAATGCAATTTAAAAAAAGTAATTAAATCAAGTGAAAGTCAATTACATTTAAACAAAGCTTTTTAAATCAAATGAAAGTTAAATGCATTCAAAAAGGCTAATTGAATCAAGTGAAAGTCTAGGTAATTCAAACAAAGCTTTTTGAATCGAATGACTGTCAAATGTGTTCAACGATGCTAATTGAATCAAATGAAAGTCAAACACATTCAAACAAAGCTTTTTGAATCAAATGAAAGTCATATGCATTCAACAAAGCTAATTGAATCAAATGAAAGTCAATGGCATTCTAACAAACCTAATTGAATCAAACGAAAGTCAATGGCATTCTAACAAACCTAATTGAATAAAATGAAAGTCAACCACATTCAAACAAAGCTAATTGAATCAAATGAAAGTTAACCACGTTCAAACAAAGCTAATTTAAATCAAGTAAAATTCAAACACATTCAAACAAAGCTTTTTGAATCCAAAGAAAGTCAATGGCATTCTAACAAACCAAATTGAATCAAACGAAAGTCAATGGCATTCTAACAAACCTAATTAAATCAAACGAAAGTCAATGGCATTCTAACAAACCTAATTGAATCAAATGAAAGTCAACCACATTCAAACAAAGCTAATTGAATCAAATGAAAGTTAACCACGTTCAAACAAAGCTAATTTAAATCAAGTAAAATTCAAACACATTCAAACAAAGCTTTTTGAATCCAAAGAAAGTCAATGGCATTCTAACAAACCAAATTGAATCAAACGAAAGTCAATGGCATTCTAACAAACCTAATTGTATCAAACGAAAGTCAATGGCATTCTAACAAACCTAATTGAATCATATGAAAGTCAACCACATTCAAACAAAGCTAATTGAATCAAATGAAAGTTAACCACGTTCAAACAAAGCTAATTTAAATCAAGTGAAATTCAAACACATTCAAACAAAGCTTTTTGAATCCAAAGAAAGTCAAATGAGTTCAAAAAAGCTAATTGAATCAAGTGAAAGTCAAACAAATTCAAACATAGCTTTTTGAATCAAATGATTGTCAAATGCATTCAACGATACTAATTGAATCATATGAAAGTAAAACACATTCAAACAAATCTTTTTGAATCAAATGAAAGTCAAATGCATTCAACAGATCAAATTGAATCAATTAAAAGTCAACCACATTCAAACAAAGCTAATTAAATCCAATGGAAGGCAAACACATTCAAACAAAGCTATTTGAATCAAATGAAAGTCAAACACATTCAAACAATGCTATCTGAATCAAATGAAAGTCAAATGCATTCAAAAAAGATAATTAAATCAAACGAAAGTCAAACACATTCAGACAAAGCTAATTGCATCAAATGAAAGTCAAAAACATTCAAACAAAGGTAATTAAACCATATGAAAGTCAAATGCTTTCAAAAAAGCTAATTGAATCAAGTAAAAGTCCAATGAATTCAAACAAAGCTTTTTGAATCAAATGATTGTCAAATGCATTCAACGAGGCTAATTGAATCAGATGACAGTCAAACAAAACTTTTTGAATTATATGAAAGTCAAATGCATTCAACAAAGCAAATTGACTCAATTGAAAGTTAACCACATTCAAGCAAAGCTAATTGAATCAAATGAAAGTCAAACACATTTAAACAAAGCTATTTGAACCAAATGAAAGTCAAACACATTCAAGAAATGCTATTTGAATCAAATGAAAGTCAAACGCATTCAAAAAAAGGTATTTAAATCAAGTGAAAGTCAAAAACATTCAAACAAAGCTATTTGAATAGAATTAAAGTCAAACACATTCAAACAAAGCTTTTTGAATTAAATGAAAGTCAAATGCATTCAAAATAGCGATTTGAATCAAGTGAAAGTAAAACAAAGCTTTTTGAATCAAATGATTGTCAAATCCGTTCAACGATGCTAATTGAATCGTATGAAAGTCAAGCACATTCAAACAAATCTTTTTGAATCAACTGAAAGTCAAATGCAATTAAAAAAAATAATTAAATCAAGTGAAAGTCAATTACATTTAAACAAAGCTTTTTAAATCAAATGAAAGTTAAATGCATTCAAAAAAGCTAATTGAATCAAGTGAAAGTCTAGGTAATTCAAACAAAGCTTTTTGAATCAAATGACTGTCAAATGTGTTCAACGATGCTAATTGAATCAAATGAAAGTCAAACACATTCAAACAAAGCTTTTTGAATCAAATGAAAGTCATATGCATTCAACAAAGCTAATTGAATCAAATGAAAGTCAATGGCATTCTAACAAACCTAATTGAATCAAACGAAAGTCAATGGCATTCTAACAAACCTAATTGAATCAAATGAAAGTCAACCACATTCAAACAAAGCTAATTGAATCAAATGAAAGTTAACCACGTTCAAACAAAGCTAATTTAAATGAAGTGAAATTCAAACACATTCAAACAAAGCTTTTTGAATCCAAAGAAAGTCAAATGAGTTCAAAAAAGCTAATTGAATCAAGTGAAAGTCAAACAAATTCAAACATAGCTTTTTGAATCAAATGATTGTCAAATGCATTCAACGATACTAATTGAATCATATGAAAGTCAAACCTATTCAAACAAATCTTTTTGAATCAAATGAAAGTCAAATGCATTCAACAGATCAAATTGAATCAATTAAAAGTCAACCACATTCAAACAAAGCTAATTAAATCCAATGGAAGGCAAACACATTCAAACAAAGCTATTTGAATCAAATGAAAGTCAAACACATTCAAACAATGCTATCTGAATCAAATGAAAGTCAAATGCATTCAAAAAAGATAATTAAATCAAACGAAAGTCAAACACATTCAGACAAAGCTAATTGCATCAAATGAAAGTCAAAAACATTCAAACAAAGGTAATTAAATCATATGAAAGTCAAATGCTTTCAAAAAAGCTAATTGAATCAAGTAAAAGTCCAAAGAATTCAAACAAAGCTTTTTGAATCAAATGATTGTCAAATGCATTCAACGAGGCTAATTGAATCAGATGACAGTCAAACAAAACTTTTTGAATTATATGAAAGTCAAATGCATTCAACAAAGCAAATTGACTCAATTGAAAGTTAACCACATTCAAGCAAAGCTAATTGAATCAAATGAAAGTCAAACACATTTAAACAAAGCTATTTGAACCAAATGAAAGTCAAACACATTCAAGAAATGCTATTTGAATCAAATGAAAGTCAAACGCATTCAAAAAAGGTATTTAAATCAAGTGAAAGTCAAAAACATTCAAACAAAGCTATTTGAATCAAATTAAAGTCAATCACATTCAAACAAAGCTTTTTGAATTAAATGAAAGTCAAATGCATTAAACAAAGCTAATTGATTCAAATGAAAGTCAATCACATTCAAACAAAGCTAATTTAATCAAATGAAAATCAAACACATTCAAACAAAGCTTTTTCAATCAAATGAAATTCAAATGCATTCAAAATAGCGATTTGAATCAAGTGAAAGTAAAACAAAGCTTTTTGAATCAAATGATTGTCAAATCCGTTCAACGATGCTAATTGAATCGTATGAAAGTCAAGCACATTCAAACAAATCTTTTTGAATCAACTGAAAGTCAAATGCAATTAAAAAAAGTAATTAAATCAAGTGAAAGTCAATTACATTTAAACAAAGCTTTTTAAATCAAATGAAAGTTAAATGCATCCAAAAAAGCTAATTGAATTAAGTGAAAGTCTAGGTAATTCAAACAAAGCTTTTTGAATCAAATGACTGTCAAATGTGTTCAACGATGCTAATTGAATCAAATGAAAGTCAAACACATTCAAACAAAGCTTTTTGAATCAAATGAAAGTCATATGCATTCAACAAAGCTAATTGAATCAAATGAAAGTCAATGGCATTCTAACAAACCTAATTGAATCAAACGAAAGTCAATGGCATTCTAACAAATCTAATTGAATCAAATGAAAGTCAACCACATTCAAACAAAGCTAATTGAATCAAATGAAAGTTAACCACGTTCAAACAAAGCTAATTTAAATCAAGTGAAATTCAAACACATTCAAACAAAGCTTTTTGAATCCAAAGAAAGTCAATGGCATTCTAACAAACCTAATTGAATCAAACGAAACTCAATGGCATTCTAACAAACCTAATTGAATCAAACGAAACTCAATGGCATTCTAACAAACCTAATTGAATCAAATGAAAGTCAACCACATTCAAACAAAGCTAATTGAATCAAATGAAAGTTAACCACGTTCAAACAAAGCTAATTTAAATCAAGTGAAATTCAAACACATTCAAACAAAGCTTTTTGAATCCAAAGAAAGTCAAATGAGTTCAAAAAAGCTAATTGAATCAAGTGAAAGTCAAACAAATTCAAACATAGCTTTTTGAATCAAATGATTGTCAAATGCATTCAACGATACTAATTGAATCATATGAAAGTAAAACACATTCAAACAAATCTTTTTGAATCAAATGAAAGTCAAATGCATTCAACAGATCAAATTGAATCAATTAAAAGTCAACCACATTCAAACAAAGCTAATTAAATCCAATGGAAGGCAAACACATTCAAACAAAGCTATTTGAATCAAATGAAAGTCAAACACATTCAAACAATGCTATCTGAATCAAATGAAAGTCAAATGCATTCAAAAAAGATAATTAAATCAAACGAAAGTCAAACACATTCAGACAAAGCTAATTGCATCAAATGAAAGTCAAAAACATTCAAACAAAGGTAATTAAATCATATGAAAGTCAAATGCTTTCAAAAAAGCTAATTGAATCAAGTAAAAGTCCAAAGAATTCAAACAAAGCTTTTTGAATCAAATGATTGTCAAATCCATTCAACGAGGCTAATTGAATCAGATGACAGTCAAACAAAACTTTTTGAATCAAATGAAAGTCAAATGCATTCAACAAAGCAAATTGACTCAATTGAAAGTTAACCACATTCAAGCAAAGCTAATTGAATCAAATGAAAGTCAAACACATTTAAACAAAGCTATTTGAACCAAATGAAAGTCAAACACATTCAAGAAATGCTATTTGAATCAAATGAAAGTCAAACACATTCAAAAAAGGTATTTAAATCAAGTGAAAGTCAAAAACATTCAAACAAAGCTATTTGAATCAAATTAAAGTCAAACACATTCAAACAAAGCTTTTTGAATTAAATGAAAGTCAAATGCATTAAACAAAGCTAATTGATTCAAAATAAAGTCAATCACATTCAAACAAAGCTAATTTAATCAAATGAAAATTAAACACATTCAAACAAAGCTTTTTCAATCAAAAGAAATTCAAATGCATTCAAAATAGTGATAAGTGTCATTTATGTCGCTATTTTTAAGAGTTTTCTAGTTATTTTTTCATAGTTTTTATATCTTTTTACTTGGTTTTAATAACATTTTATTACATTTGTCATGATTGCGTGTGAAATGTCGTTATTGCTCAATTTTGGCTTTTCTTGCATATTTTAGTTGCTTATGGCATTAGATTAAACTTTATTGGTTTATTCTTATGTTTAGGAACACTTGGATAAGTTCATTGCTCAAGATTGAAGAAATATAAAACATAAAAGAACAAGTAATGAAGAAATGTGCACTTGATTTTCAATGATCGAACTTCAAACGTCTATATCTTTCGATCTACAAAACATTTTGGGGCAATTCCAATTGGAGATGAAAGCTTATCTGGAGAGCTTTCCAAAGACAGGTCATATGCCCAATTCCGTCGTAAAACGTGGGAGATATGCTCATTTGAAGCTGAGCGGTTTGCCCAGTGCGATAGGAGCGGGCGCGCATCCTATGAGGAGCGCCCGCTCTAAACTTTCTGGAACGATTCTGCCATATTTTGCTGCAGCTAGGAGCGCCCGTGCATGAAATTGGAGCGCCCGCTCCTCTGCACGCTGCTCGACTTTTTGCGGAGCTTCCTAGGCAATTTAGTAAGGGGTATAAATAGATTTTTTGCTCATTTTAGAGGAGAGAATTCATATTTTCAGTAGTTTTAGGTTAGTTTTAGGTTTTTAGAGAGAGAAACTCTCAAATTTTGGAGAGAGAAAGTGAGAGAAACAAAGGTTTTCATGGATTTTGGATAATCAAAGGAGGAATTGGATGATTTGAAGATCTCCATTTTATATCAATGAGCATTTCTTACTCTCTTCTCTCTTTATGCTTTATTAGTTGCTTTGTTAATCATGTTTGAGTAGATTTCCTTCTACTAGGTGTTGAGTGAAGCTTTGTTATGGTTAATTAAGTTATTTGAGATAAATTTGATGATAATTGTGTGATTAAATTGATTGAATTGATGATGGCATGTTGTTTGTTTTAGATTGGATTGATCTCCCAAGATAGTAAACTTAATTACATGTTAGTTCTAGTTTGACAAGGGATTGTGAATTAGAATTTATATATTTGATTGCATTTTGGGTAAATTTCTTCTATGCACCTAGTCAATGAGGGATCTAGGCTAGGAATTTGAGAGATTGCTCTTGATGGTAATTAATTCCCATTTTAATTCTTTCTTTGCATGATTGATTATCAAATCGATTCCCATAAACTTGTTAATTGTTCAAAGTGGATCTTTGCCCCTAGTAGACTTTGTAATATCTTGATCTTTATATGTGTGTTAGTGTAGTTGTAGTGTCCACTATCCATAAACCGACTTCGGCGTAGCTTAAGCATTATATCGAGAACAATCCAACATTACCGTTCCTTGTGGTTCGACTCCGAACTTACCACTAAACTTGTTTAGGGATTAGTTTAGGATTATAATAAATTTTGTTTGGCCGTGAGGAGGTTAGTCAACGACCTAATTTCCCCGCGCTCAAATAGCGATTTGAATCAAGTGAAAGTCAAACAAAGCTTTTTGAATCAAATGATTGTCAAATCCGTTCAACGTTGCTAATTGAATCATATGAAAGTCAAGCACATTCAAACAAATCTTTTTGAATCAACTGAAAGTCAAATGCAATTAAAAAAAAGTAATTAAATCAAGTGAAAGTCAATTACATTTAAACAAAGCTTTTTAAATCAAATGAAAGTTAAATGCATTCAAAAAAGCTAATTGAATCAAGTGAAACTCTAGGTAATTCAAACAAAGCTTTTTGAATCAAATGACTGTCAAATGTGTTCAACGATGCTAATTGAATCAAATGAAAGTCAAACACATTCAAACAAAGCTTTTTGAATCAAATGAAAGACATATGCATTCAACAAAGCTAATTGAATCAAATGAAAGTCAATGGCATTCTAACAAACCTAATTGAATCAAACGAAAGTCAATGGCATTCTAACAAACCTAATTGAATCAAATGAAAGTCAACCACATTCAAACAAAGCTAATTGAATCAAATGAAAGTTAACCACATTCAAACAAAGCTAATTTAAATCAAGTGAAATTCAAACACATTCAAACAAAGCTTTTTGAATCCAAAGAAAGTCAAATGAGTTCAAAAAAGCTAATTGAATCAAGTGAAAGTCAAACAAATTCAAACATAGCTTTTTGAATCAAATGATTGTCAAATGCATTCAACGATACTAAATGAATCATATGAAAGTCAAACACATTCAAACAAATATTTTTGAATCAAATGAAAGTCAAATGCATTCAACAGATCAAATTGAATCAATTAAAAGTCAACCACATTCAAACAAAGCTAATTAAATCCAATGGAAGGCAAACACATTCAAACAAAGCTATTTGAATCAAATGAAAGTCAAACACATTCAAACAATGCTATCTGAATCAAATGAAAGTCAAATTCATTCAAAAAAGATAATTAAATCAAACGAAAGTCAAACACATTCAGACAAAGCTAATTGCTTCAAATTAAAGTCAAAAACATCCAAACAAAGGTAATTAAATCATATGAAAGTCAAATGCTTTCAAAAAAGCTAATTGAATCAAGTAAAAGTCCAAAGAATTCAAACAAAGCTTTTTGAATCAAATGATTGTCAAATGCATTCAACGAGGCTAATTGAATCAGATGACAGTCAAACAAAACTTTATGAATCAAATGAAAGTCAAATGCATTCAACAAAGCAAATTGACTCAATTGAAAGTTAACCACATTCAAGCAAAGCTAATTGAATCAAATGAAATTCAAACACATTAAAACAAAGCTATTTGAACCAAATGAAAGTCAAACACATTCAAGAAATGCTATTTGAATCAGATGAAAGTCAAACGCATTCAAAAAAGATATTTAAATCAAGTGAAAGTCAAAAACATTCAAACAAAGCTATTTGAATCAAATTAAAGTCAAACACATTCAAACAAAGCTTTTTGAATTAAATGAAAGTCAAATGCATTAAACAAAGCTAATTGATTCAAATGAAAGTCAATCACATTCAAACAAAGCTAATTTAATCAAATGAAAATCAAACACATTCAAACAAAGCTTTTTCAATCAAATGAAATTCAAATGCATTCAAAATAGCGATTTGAATCAAGTGAAAGTAAAACAAAGCTTTTTGAATCAAATGATTGTCAAATCCGTTCAACGATGCTAATTAAATCGTATGAAAGTCAAGCACATTCAAACAAATCTTTTTGAATCAACTGAAAGTCAAATGCAATTAAAAAAAAGTAATTAAATCAAGTGAAAGTCAATTACATTTAAACAAAGCTTTTTAAATCAAATGAAAGTTAAATGCATTCAAAAAAGCTAATTGAATCAAGTGAAAGTCTAGGTAATTCAAACAAAGCTTTTTGAATCAAATGACTGTCAAATGTGTTCAACGATGCTAATTAAATCAAATGAAAGTCAAACACATTCAAACAAAGCTTTTTGAATCAAATGAAAGTCATATGCATTCAACAAAGCTAATTGAATCAAATGAAAGTCAATGGCATTCTAACAAACCTAATTGAATCAAACGAAAGTCAATGGCATTCTAACAAACCTAATTGAATCAAATGAAAGTCAACCACATTCAAACAAAGCTAATTGAATCAAATGAAAGTTAACCACATTCAAACAAAGCTAATTTAAATCAAGTGAAATTCAAACACATTCAAACAAAGCTTTTTGAATCCAAAGAAAGTCAAATGAGTTCAAAAAAGCTAATTGAATCAAGTGAAAGTCAAACAAATTCAAACATAGCTTTTTGAATCAAATGATTGTCAAATGCATTCAACGATACTAAATGAATCATATGAAAGTCAAACACATTCAAACAAATCTTTTTGAATCAAATGAAAGTCAAATGCATTCAACAGATCAAATTGAATCAATTAAAAGTCAACCACATTCAAACAAAGCTAATTAAATCCAATGGAAGGCAAACACATTCAAACAAAGCTATTTGAATCAAATGAAAGTCAAACACATTCAAACAATGCTATCTGAATCAAATGAAAGTCAAATTCATTCAAAAAAGATAATTAAATCAAACGAAAGTCAAACACATTCAGACAAAGCTAATTGCATCAAATGAAAGTCAAAAACATTCAAACAAAGGTAATTAAATCATATGAAAGTCAAATGCTTTCAAAAAAGCTAATTGAATCAAGTAAAAGTCCAAAGAATTCAAACAAAGCTTTTTGAATCAAATGATTGTCAAATGCATTCAACGAGGCTAATTGAATCAGATGACAGTCAAACAAAACTTTTTGAATCAAATGAAAGTCAAATGCATTCAACAAAGCAAATTGACTCAATTGAAAGTTAACCACATTCAAGCAAAGCTAATTGAATCAAATGAAAGTCAAACACATTTAAACAAAGCTATTTGAACCAAATGAAAGTCAAACACATTCAAGAAATGCTATTTGAATCAGATGAAAGTCAAACGCATTCAAAAAAGGTATTTAAATCAAGTGAAAGTCAAAAACATTCAAACAAAGCTATTTGAATCAAATTAAAGTCAAACACATTCAAACAAAGCTTTTTGAATTAAATGAAAGTCAAATGCATTAAACAAAGCTAATTGATTCAAATGAAAGTCAATCACATTCAAACAAAGCTAATTTAATCAAATGAAAATCAAACACATTCAAACAAAGCTTTTTCAATCAAATGAAATTCAAATGCATTCAAAATAGCGATTTGAATCAAGTGAAAGTCAAACAAAGCTTTTTGAATCAAATGATTGTCAAATCCGTTCAACGATGCTAATTGAATCGTATGAAAGTCAAGCACATTCAAACAAATCTTTTTGAATCAACTGAAAGTCAAATGCAATAAAAAAAAAGTAATTAAATCAAGTGAAAGTCAATTACATTTAAACAAAGCTTTTTAAATCAAATGAAAGTTAAATGCATTCAAAAAAGCTAATTGAATCAAGTGAAAGTCTAGGTAATTCAAACAAAGCTTTTTGAATCAAATGACTGTCAAATGTGTTCAACGATGCTAATTGAATCAAATGAAAGTCAAACACATTCAAACAAAGCTTTTTGAATCAAATGAAAGTCATATGCTTTCAACAAAGCTAATTGAATCAAATGAAAGTCAATGGCATTCTAACAAACCTAATTGAATCAAACGAAAGTCAATGGCATTCTAACAAACCTAATTGAATCAAATGAAAGTCAACCACATTCAAACAAAGCTAATTGAATCAAATGAAAGTTAACCACATTCAAACAAAGCTAATTTAAATCAAGTGAAATTCAAACACATTCAAACAAAGCTTTTTGAATCCAAAGAAAGTCAAATGAGTTCAAAAAAGCTAATTGAATCAAGTGAAAGTCAAACAAATTCAAACATAGCTTTTTGAATCAAATGATTGTCAAATGCATTCAACGATACTAATTGAATCATATGAAAGTAAAACACATTCAAACAAATCTTTTTGAATCAAATGAAAGTCAAATGCATTCAACAGATCAAATTGAATCAATTAAAAGTCAACCACATTCAAACAAAGCTAATTAAATCCAATGGAAGGCAAACACATTCAAACAAAGCTATTTGAATCAAATGAAAGTCAAACACATTCAAACAATGCTATCTGAATCAAATGAAAGTCAAATGCATTCAAAAAAGATAATTAAATCAAACGAAAGTCAAACACATTCAGACAAAGCTAATTGCATCAAATGAAAGTCAAAAACATTCAAACAAAGGTAATTAAATCATATGAAAGTCAAATGCTTTCAAAAAAGCTAATTGAATCAAGTAAAAGTCCAAAGAATTCAAACAAAGCTTTTTGAATCAAATGATTGTCAAATGCATTCAACGAGGCTAATTGAATCAGATGACAGTCAAACAAAACTTTTTGAATTAAATGAAAGTCAAATGCATTCAACAAAGCAAATTGACTCAATTGAAAGTTAACCACATTCAAGCAAAGCTAATTGAATCAAATGAAAGTCAAACACATTTAAACAAAAGCTATTTGAACCAAATGAAAGTCAAACACATTCAAGAAATGCTATTTGAATCAAATGAAAGTCAAACGCATTCAAAAAAGGTATTTAAATCAAGTGAAAGTCAAAAACATTCAAACAAAGCTATTTGAATCAAATTAAAGTCAAACACATTCAAACAAAGCTTTTTGAATTAAATGAAAGTCAAATGCATTAAACAAAGCTAATTGATTCAAATGAAAGTCAATCACATTCAAACAAAGCTAATTTAATCAAATGAAAATCAAACACATTCAAACAAAGCTTTTTCAATCAAATGAAATTCAAATGCATTCAAAATAGCGATTTGAATCAAGTGAAAGTAAAACAAAGCTTTTTGAATCAAATGATTGTCAAATCCGTTCAACGATGCTAATTGAATCGTATGAAAGTCAAGCACATTCAAACAAAATCTTTTTGAATCAACTGAAAGTCAAATGCAATTAAAAAAAAGTAATTAAATCAAGTGAAAGTCAATTACATTTAAACAAAGCTTTTTAAATCAAATGAAAGTTAAATGCATTCAAAAAAGCTAATTGAATCAAGTGAAAGTCTAGGTAATTCAAACAAAGCTTTTTGAATCAAATGACTGTCAAATGCGTTCAACGATGCTAATTGAATCAAATGAAAGTCAAACACATTCAAACAAAGCTTTTTGAATCAAATGAAAGTCATATGCATTCAACAAAGCTAATTGAATCAAATGAAAGTCAATGGCATTCTAACAAACCTAATTGAATCAAACGAAAGTCAATGGCATTCTAACAAACCTAATTGAATCAAATGAAAGTCAACCACATTCAAACAAAGCTAATTGAATCAAATGAAAGTTAACCACATTCAAACAAAGCTAATTTAAATCAAGTGAAATTCAAACACATTCAAACAAAGCTTTTTGAATCCAAAGAAAGTCAAATGAGTTCAAAAAAGCTAATTGAATCAAGTGAAAGTCAAACAAATTCAAACATAGCTTTTTGAATCAAATGATTGTCAAATGCATTCAACGATACTAAATGAATCATATGAAAGTAAAACACATTCAAACAAATCTTTTTGAATCAAATGAAAGTCAAATGCATTCAACAGATCAAATTGAATCAATTAAAAGTCAACCACATTCAAACAAAGCTAATTAAATCCAATGGAAGGCAAACACATTCAAACAAAGCTATTTGAATCAAATGAAAGTCAAACACATTCAAACAATGCTATCTGAATCAAATGAAAGTCAAATGCATTCAAAAAAGATAATTAAATCAAACGAAAGTCAAACACATTCAGACAAAGCTAATTGCATCAAATGAAAGTCAAAAACATTCAAACAAAGGTAATTAAATCATATGAAAGTCAAATGCTTTCAAAAAAGCTAATTGAATCAAGTAAAAGTCCAAAGAATTCAAACAAAGCTTTTTGAATCAAATGATTGTCAAATGCATTCAACGAGGCTAATTGAATCAGATGACAGTCAAACAAAACTTTTTGAATTAAATGAAAGTCAAATGCATTCAACAAAGCAAATTGACTCAATTGAAAGTTAACCACATTCAAGCAAAGCTAATTGAATCAAATGAAAGTCAAACACATTTAAACAAAGCTATTTGAACCAAATGAAAGTCAAACACATTCAAGAAATGCTATTTGAATCAAATGAAAGTCAAACGCATTCAAAAAAAGGTATTTAAATCAAGTGAAAGTCAAAAACATTCAAACAAAGCTATTTGAATCAAATTAAAGTCAAACACATTCAAACAAAGCTTTTTGAATTAAATGAAAGTCAAATGCATTAAACAAAGCTAATTGATTCAAATGAAAGTCAATCACATTCAAACAAAGCTAATTTAATCAAATGAAAATCAAACACATTCAAACAAAGCTTTTTCAATCAAATGAAATTCAAATGCATTCAAAATAGCGATTTGAATCAAGTGAAAGTAAAACAAAGCTTTTTGAATCAAATGATTGTCAAATCCGTTCAACGATGCTAATTGAATCGTATGAAAGTCAAGCACATTCAAACAAATCTTTTTGAATCAACTGAAAGTCAAATGCAATTAAAAAAAAGTAATTAAATCAAGTGAAAGTCAATTACATTTAAACAAAGCTTTTTAAATCAAATGAAAGTTAAATGCATTCAAAAAAGCTAATTGAATCAAGTGAAAGTCTAGGTAATTCAAACAAAGCTTTTTGAATCAAATGACTGTCAAATGTGTTCAACGATTGCTAATTGAATCAAATGAAAGTCAAACACATTCAAACAAAGCTTTTTGAATCAAATGAAAGTCATATGCATTCAACAAAGCTAATTGAATCAAATGAAAGTCAATGGCATTCTAACAAACCTAATTGAATCAAACGAAAGTCAATGGCATTCTAACAAACCTAATTGAATCAAATGAAAGTCAACCACATTCAAACAAAGCTAATTGAATCAAATGAAAGTTAACCACGTTCAAACAAAGCTAATTTAAATCAAGTGAAATTCAAACACATTCAAACAAAGCTTTTTGAATCCAAAGAAAGTCAAATGAGTTCAAAAAAGCTAATTGAATCAAGTGAAAGTCAAACAAATTCAAACATAGCTTTTTGAATCAAATGATTGTCAAATGCATTCAACGATACTAATTGAATCATATGAAAGTAAAACACATTCAAACAAATCTTTTTGAATCAAATGAAAGTCAAATGCATTCAACAGATCAAATTGAATCAATTAAAAGTCAACCACATTCAAACAAAGCTAATTAAATCCAATGGAAGGCAAACACATTCAAACAAAGCTATTTGAATCAAATGAAAGTCAAACACATTCAAACAATGCTATCTGAATCAAATGAAAGTCAAATGCATTCAAAAAAGATAATTAAATCAAACGAAAGTCAAACACATTCAGACAAAGCTAATTGCATCAAATGAAAGTCAAAAACATTCAAACAAAGGTAATTAAATCATATGAAAGTCAAATGCTTTCAAAAAAGCTAATTGAATCAAGTAAAAGTCCAAAGAATTCAAACAAAGCTTTTTGAATCAAATGATTGTCAAATGCATTCAACGAGGCTAATTGAATCAGATGACAGTCAAACAAAACTTTTTGAATTAAATGAAAGTCAAATGCATTCAACAAAGCAAATTGACTCAATTGAAAGTTAACCACATTCAAGCAAAGCTAATTGAATCAAATGAAAGTCAAACACATTTAAACAAAGCTATTTGAACCAAATGAAAGTCAAACACATTCAAGAAATGCTATTTGAATCAAATGAAAGTCAAACGCATTCAAAAAAGGTATTTAAATCAAGTGAAAGTCAAAAACATTCAAACAAAGCTATTTGAATCAAATTAAAGTCAAACACATTCAAACAAAGCTTTTTGAATTAAATGAAAGTCAAATGCATTAAACAAAGCTAATTGATTCAAATGAAAGTCAATCACATTCAAACAAAGCTAATTTAATCAAATGAAAATCAAACACATTCAAACAAAGCTTTTTCAATCAAATGAAATTCAAATGCATTCAAAATAGCGATTTGAATCAAGTGAAAGTAAAACAAAGCTTTTTGAATCAAATGATTGTCAAATCCGTTCAACGATGCTAATTGAATCGTATGAAAGTCAAGCACATTCAAACAAATCTTTTTGAATCAACTGAAAGTCAAATGCAATTAAAAAAAAGTAATTAAATCAAGTGAAAGTCAATTACATTTAAACAAAGCTTTTTAAATCAAATGAAAGTTAAATGCATTCAAAAAAGCTAATTGAATCAAGTGAAAGTCTAGGTAATTCAAACAAAGCTTTTTGAATCAAATGACTGTCAAATGTGTTCAACGATTCTAATTGAATCAAATGAAAGTCAAACACATTCAAACAAAGCTTTTTGAATCAAATGAAAGTCATATGCATTCAACAAAGCTAATTGAATCAAATGAAAGTCAATGGCATTCTAACAAACCTAATTGAATCAAACGAAAGTCAATGGCATTCTAACAAACCTAATTGAATCAAATGAAAGTCAACCACATTCAAACAAAGCTAATTGAATCAAATGAAAGTTAACCACATTCAAACAAAGCTAATTTAAATCAAGTGAAATTCAAACACATTCAAACAAAGCTTTTTGAATCCAAAGAAAGTCAAATGAGTTCAAAAAAGCTAATTGAATCAAGTGAAAGTCAAACAAATTCAAACATAGCTTTTTGAATCAAATGATTGTCAAATGCATTCAACGATACTAATTGAATCATATGAAAGTAAAACACATTCAAACAAATCTTTTTGAATCAAATGAAAGTCAAATGCATTCAACAGATCAAATTGAATCAATTAAAAGTCAACCACATTCAAACAAAGCTAATTAAATCCAATGGAAGGCAAACACATTCAAACAAAGCTATTTGAATCAAATGAAAGTCAAACACATTCAAACAATGCTATCTGAATCAAATGAAAGTCAAATGCATTCAAAAAAGATAATTAAATCAAACGAAAGTCAAACACATTCAGACAAAGCTAATTGCATCAAATGAAAGTCAAAAACATTCAAACAAAGGTAATTAAATCATATGAAAGTCAAATGCTTTCAAAAAAGCTAATTGAATCAAGTAAAAGTCCAAAGAATTCAAACAAAGCTTTTTGAATCAAATGATTGTCAAATGCATTCAACGAGGCTAATTGAATCAGATGACAGTCAAACAAAACTTTTTGAATCAAATGAAAGTCAAATGCATTCAACAAAGCAAATTGACTCAATTGAAAGTTAACCACATTCAAGCAAAGCTAATTGAATCAAATGAAAGTCAAACACATTTAAACAAAGCTATTTGAACCAAATGAAAGTCAAACACATTCAAGAAATGCTATTTGAATCAAATGAAAGTCAAACGCATTCAAAAAAGGTATTTAAATCAAGTGAAAGTCAAAAAACATTCAAACAAAGCTATTTGAATCAAATTAAAGTCAAACACATTCAAACAAAGCTTTTTGAATTAAATGAAAGTCAAATGCATTAAACAAAGCTAATTGATTCAAATGAAAGTCAATCACATTCAAACAAAGCTAATTTAATCAAATGAAAATCAAACACATTCAAACAAAGCTTTTTCAATCAAATGAAATTCAAATGCATTCAAAATAGCGATTTGAATCAAGTGAAAGTCAAACAAAGCTTTTTGAATCAAATGATTGTCAAATCCGTTCAACGATGCTAATTAAATCGTATGAAAGTCAAGCACATTCAAACAAATCTTTTTGAATCAACTGAAAGTCAAATGCAATTAAAAAAAAGTAATTAAATCAAGTGAAAGTCAATTACATTTAAACAAAGCTTTTTAAATCAAATGAAAGTTAAATGCATTCAAAAAAGCTAATTGAATCAAGTGAAAGTCTAGGTAATTCAAACAAAGCTTTTTGAATCAAATGACTGTCAAATGTGTTCAACGATGCTAATTGAATCAAATGAAAGTCAAACACATTCAAACAAAGCTTTTTGAATCAAATGAAAGTCATATGCATTCAACAAAGCTAATTGAATCAAATGAAAGTCAATGGCATTCTAACAAACCTAATTGAATCAAAGGAAAGTCAATGGCATTCTAACAAACCTAATTGAATCAAATGAAAGTCAACCACATTCAAACAAAGCTAATTGAATCAAATGAAAGTTAACCACATTCAAACAAAGCTAATTTAAATCAAGTGAAATTCAAACACATTCAAACAAAGCTTTTTGAATCCAAAGAAAGTCAAATGAGTTCAAAAAAGCTAATTGAATCAAGTGAAAGTCAAACAAATTCAAACATAGCTTTTTGAATCAAATGATTGTCAAATGCATTCAACGATACTAATTGAATCATATGAAAGTCAAACACATTCAAACAAATCTTTTTGAATCAAATGAAAGTCAAATGCATTCAACAGATCAAATTGAATCAATTAAAAGTCAACCACATTCAAACAAAGCTAATTAAATCCAATGGAAGGCAAACACATTCAAACAAAGCTATTTGAATCAAATGAAAGTCAAACACATTCAAACAATGCTATCTGAATCAAATGAAAGTCAAATGCATTCAAAAAAGATAATTAAATCAAACGAAAGTCAAACACATTCAGACAAAGCTAATTGCATCAAATGAAAGTCAAAAACATTCAAACAAAGCTAATTAAATCATATGAAAGTCAAATGCTTTCAAAAAAGCTAATTGAATCAAGTAAAAGTCCAAAGAATTCAAACAAAGCTTTTTGAATCAAATGATTGTCAAATGCATTCAACGAGGCTAATTGAATCAGATGACAGTCAAACAAAACTTTTTGAATCAAATGAAAGTCAAATGCATTCAACAAAGCAAATTGACTCAATTGAAAAGTTAACCACATTCAAGCAAAGCTAATTGAATCAAATGAAAGTCAAACACATTTAAACAAAGCTATTTGAACCAAATGAAAGTCAAACACATTCAAGAAATGCTATTTGAATCAAATGAAAGTCAAACGCATTCAAAAAAGGTATTTAAATCAAGTGAAAGTAAAAAACATTCAAACAAAGCTATTTGAATCAAATTAAAGTCAAACACATTCAAACAAAGCTTTTTGAATTAAATGAAAGTCAAATGCATTAAACAAAGCTAATTGATTCAAATGAAAGTCAATCACATTCAAACAAAGCTAATTTAATCAAATGAAAATCAAACACATTCAAACAAAGCTTTTTCAATCAAATGAAATTCAAATGCATTCAAAATAGCGATTTGAATCAAGTGAAAGTCAAACAAAGCTTTTTGAATCAAATGATTGTCAAATCCGTTCAACGATGCTAATTAAATCGTATGAAAGTCAAGCACATTCAAACAAATCTTTTTTAATCAACTGAAAGTCAAATGCAATTAAAAAAAAGTAATTAAATCAAGTGAAAGTCAATTACATTTAAACAAAGCTTTTTAAATCAAATGAAAGTTAAATGCATTCAAAAAAGCTAATTGAATCAAGTGAAAGTCTAGGTAATTCAAACAAAGCTTTTTGAATCAAATGACTGTCAAATGTGTTCAACGATGCTAATTGAATCAAATGAAAGTCAAACACATTCAAACAAAGCTTTTTGAATCAAATGAAAGTCATATGCATTCAACAAAGCTAATTGAATCAAATGAAAGTCAATGGCATTCTAACAAACCTAATTGAATAAAGAAAGTCAATGGCATTCTAACAAACCAAATTGAATCAAATGAAAGTCAACCACATTCAAACAAAGCTAATTGAATCAAATGAAAGTTAACCACATTCAAACAAAGCTAATTTAAATCAAGTGAAATTCAAACACATTCAAACAAAGCTTTTTGAATCCAAAGAAAGTCAAATGAGTTCAAAAAAGCTAATTGAATCAAGTGAAAGTCAAACAAATTCAAACATAGCTTTTTGAATCAAATGATTGTCAAATGCATTCAACGATACTAATTGAATCATATGAAAGTCAAACACATTCAAACAAATCTTTTTGAATCAAATGAAAGTCAAATGCATTCAACAGATCAAATTGAATCAATTAAAAGTCAACCACATTCAAACAAAGCTAATTAAATCCAATGGAAGGCAAACACATTCAAACAAAGCTATTTGAATCAAATGAAAGTCAAACACATTCAAACAATGCTATCTGAATCAAATGAAAGTCAAATGCATTCAAAAAAGATAATTAAATCAAACGAAAGTCAAACACATTCAGACAAAGCTAATTGCATCAAATGAAAGTCAAAAACATTCAAACAAAGCTAATTAAATCATATGAAAGTCAAATGCTTTCAAAAAAGCTAATTGAATCAAGTAAAAGTCCAAAGAATTCAAACAAAGCTTTTTGAATCAAATGATTGTCAAATGCATTCAACGAGGCTAATTGAATCAGATGACAGTCAAACAAAACTTTTTGAATCAAATGAAAGTCAAATGCATTCAACAAAGCAAATTGACTCAATTGAAAGTTAACCACATTCAAGCAAAGCTAATTGAATCAAATGAAAGTCAAACACATTTAAACAAAGCTATTTGAACCAAATGAAAGTCAAAACACATTCAAGAAATGCTATTTGAATCAAATGAAAGTCAAACGCATTCAAAAAAGGTATTTAAATCAAGTGAAAGTAAAAACATTCAAACAAAGCTATTTGAATCAAATTAAAGTCAAACACATTCAAACAAAGCTTATTGAATTAAATGAAAGTCAAATGCATTAAACAAAGCTAATTGATTCAAATGAAAGTCAATCACATTCAAACAAAGCTAATTTAATCAAATGAAAATCAAACACATTCAAACAAAGCTTTTTCAATCAAATGAAATTCAAATGCATTCAAAATAGCGATTTGAATCAAGTGAAAGTCAAACAAAGCTTTTTGAATCAAATGATTGTCAAATCCGTTCAACGATGCTAATTGAATCGTATGAAAGTCAAGCACATTCAAACAAATCTTTTTGAATCAACTGAAAGTCAAATGCAATTAAAAAAAAGTAATTAAATCAAGTGAAAGTCAATTACATTTAAACAAAGCTTTTTAAATCAAATGAAAGTTAAATGCATTCAAAAAAGCTAATTGAATCAAGTGAAAGTCTAGGTAATTCAAACAAAGCTTTTTGAATCAAATGACTGTCAAATGTGTTCAACGATGCTAATTGAATCAAATGAAAGTCAAACACATTCAAACAAAGCTTTTTGAATCAAATGAAAGTCATATGCATTCAACAAAGCTAATTGAATCAAATGAAAGTCAATGGCATTCTAACAAACCTAATTGAATCAAACGAAAGTCAATGGCATTCTAACAAACCTAATTGAATCAAATGAAAGTCAAACCACATTCAAACAAAGCTAATTGAATCAAATGAAAGTTAACCACATTCAAACAAAGCTAATTTAAATCAAGTGAAATTCAAACACATTCAAACAAAGCTTTTTGAATCAAAGAAAGTCAAATGAGTTCAAAAAAGCTAATTGAATCAAGTGAAAGTCAAACAAATGTCAAAACATCAAACTAATTGAATCAATGAAAGCAAACAACAAACAAATTGAATCAAATGAAAGTCAAATGCACAAAAAAAAAAAAAAAAAAATTCAAACAAACTAATTGAATCAAATGAAAGTCAACACACATTTCAAACAAAGCTAATTGAATCAAATGAAAGTAACCACATTTCAAACAAAAGCTAATTTAAATCAAGTGAAATTCAAACACATTCAAACAAAGCTTTTTGAATCCAAAGAAAGTCAAATGAGTTCAAAAAAGCTAATTGAATCAAGTGAAAGTCAAAACAAATTCAAACATAGCTTTTTGAATCAAATGATTGTCAAATGCATTCAACGATACTAATTGAATCATATGAAAGTCAAACACATTCAAACAAATCTTTTTGAATCAAATGAAAGTCAAATGCATTCAACAGATCAAATTGAATCAATTAAAAGTCAACCACATTCAAACAAAGCTAATTAAATCCAATGGAAGGCAAACACATTCAAACAAAGCTATTTGAATCAAATGAAAGTCAAACACATTCAAACAATGCTATCTGAATCAAATGAAAGTCAAATGCATTCAAAAAAGATAATTAAATCAAACGAAAGTCAAACACATTCAGACAAAGCTAATTGCATCAAATGAAAGTCAAAAACATTCAAACAAAGGTAATTAAATCATATGAAAGTCAAATGCTTTCAAAAAAGCTAATTGAATCAAGTAAAAGTCCAAAGAATTCAAACAAAGCTTTTTGAATCAAATGATTGTCAAATGCATTCAACGAGGCTAATTGAATCAGATGACAGTCAAACAAAACTTTTTGAATTAAATGAAAGTCAAATGCATTCAACAAAGCAAATTGACTCAATTGAAAGTTAACCACATTCAAGCAAAGCTAATTGAATCAAATGAAAGTCAAACACATTTAAACAAAGCTATTTGAACCAAATGAAAGTCAAACACATTCAAGAAATGCTATTTGAATCAAATGAAAGTCAAACGCATTCAAAAAAAGGTATTTAAATCAAGTGAAAGTCAAAAACATTCAAACAAAGCTATTTGAATCAAATTAAAGTCAAACACATTCAAACAAAGCTTTTTGAATTAAATGAAAGTCAAATGCATTAAACAAAGCTAATTGATTCAAATGAAAGTCAATCACATTCAAACAAAGCTAATTTAATCAAATGAAAATCAAACACATTCAAACAAAGCTTTTTCAATCAAATGAAATTCAAATGCATTCAAAATAGCGATTTGAATCAAGTGAAAGTAAAACAAAGCTTTTTGAATCAAATGATTGTCAAATCCGTTCAACGATGCTAATTGAATCGTATGAAAGTCAAGCACATTCAAACAAATCATTTTTGAATCAACTGAAAGTCAAATGCAATTAAAAAAAAGTAATTAAATCAAGTGAAAGTCAATTACATTTAAACAAAGCTTTTTAAATCAAATGAAAGTTAAATGCATTCAAAAAAGCTAATTGAATCAAGTGAAAGTCTAGGTAATTCAAACAAAGCTTTTTGAATCAAATGACTGTCAAATGTGTTCAACGATGCTAATTGAATCAAATGAAAGTCAAACACATTCAAACAAAGCTTTTGAATCAAATGAAAGTCATATGCATTCAACAAAGCTAATTGAATCAAATGAAAGTCAATGGCATTCTAACAAACCTAATTGAATCAAACGAAAGTCAATGGCATTCTAACAAACCTAATTGAATCAAATGAAAGTCAACCACATTCAAACAAAGCTAATTGAATCAAACTGAAAGTTAACCACATTCAAACAAAGCTAATTTAAATCAAGTGAAATTCAAACACATTCAAACAAAGCTTTTTGAATCCAAAGAAAGTCAAATGAGTTCAAAAAAGCTAATTGAATCAAGTGAAAGTCAAACAAATTCGAAACATAGCTTTTTGAATCAAATGATTGTCAAATGCATTCAACGATACTAATTGAATCATATGAAAGTCAAACACATTCAAACAAATCTTTTTGAATCAAATGAAAGTCAAATGCATTCAACAGATCAAATTGAATCAATTAAAAGTCAACCACATTCAAACAAAGCTAATTAAATCCAATGGAAGGTAAACACATTCAAACAAAGCTATTTGAATCAAATGAATAGTCAAATGCATTCAAAAAGATAATTAAATCAAACGAAAGTCAAACACATTCAGACAAAGCTAATTGCATCAAATGAAAGTCAAAAAACATTTCAAACAAAGTAATTAAATCATATGAAAGTCAAATGCTTTCAAAAAGCTAATTGAATCAAGTAAAAGTCCAAAGAATTCAAACAAAGCTTTTTGAATCAAATGATTGTCAAATGCATTCAACGAGGCTAATTGAATAAGATGACAGTCAAACAAAACTTTTTGAATCAAATGAAAGTCAAATGCATTCAACAAAGCAAATTGACTCAATTAAAGTTAACCACATTCAAGCAAAGCCAATTGAATCAAATGAAAGTCAAACACATTTAAACAAAGCTATTTGAACCAAATGAAAGTCAAACACATTCAAGAAATGCTATTTGAATCAAATGAAAGTCAAACGCATTCAAAAAGGTATTTAAATCAAGTGAAAGTAAAAAAAATTCAAACAAAGCTATTTGAATCAAATTAAAGTCAAACACATTCAAACAAAGCTTTTTGAATTAAATGAAAGTCAAATGCATTAAACAAAGCTAATTGATTCAAATGAAAGTCAATCACATTCAAACAAAGCTAATTTAATCAAATGAAAATCAAACACATTCAAACAAAGCTTTTTCAATCAAATGAAATTCAAATGCATTCAAAATAGCGATTTGAATCAAGTGAAAGTCAAACAAAGCTTTTTGAATCAAATGATTGTCAAATCCGTTCAACGATGCTAATTGAATC
>NW_018743317.1:0-49856 GCF_001683475.1 Chenopodium quinoa
ACTCAAATAGCTTTATTTGATTGCGTTTGACTTTCATTTGATACAATTAGCTTTGTAGAACGTATTTAAATTTCATTTGATTCAAATAGCTTTGTTTGAATGTGTTTGACTTTCATTTGATTCAATTAGCTTTGTAGATGTATTTGACTTTCACTTGACTTAATTAACTTTGTTTGACTGTGTATTGACTTTCATTTGTTCAATTTTGCTTTGTAGAATGTATTTGACTTTCATTTAAATTCAAATAGCTTTGTTTGAATGTGTTTGACTTTCAATTGATTCAATAAGCTTTGTAGAATGTATTTGACTGTCATTTGATTCAAATAGCTTTGTTTGAATGTGTTTTGAATTTCATTTAATTCAATTTGCTTTGTAGAATGCATTTCACTTTCATTTGATTAATATAGCTTTGTTTGAATGTGTTTGACTTTCATTTAAATTAAAAAGCTTTTTTTGAATGTGTTTTGACTTTCATTTGATTTAAAAGGCTTTGTTTGAATGTGTTTGACTTTCATTTGATTCAATTAGCTTTGTAGAATGTATTTTATTTTTATTTGATTTAATTAGCTTTGTTTGAATTTATTTGACTCTCATTTGATTCAAATAGCTTTGTTTGAATGTGTTTGACTTTCATTTGATTCAATTAGCTTTGTAGAATGTATTTGACTTTCATTTGATTTAAATAGCTTTATTTGAATGCGTTTGACTTTCATTTGATTCAATTAGCTTTCTAGAATGTATTTGACTTTCATTTGATTCGAAATCTTTGTTTGAATGTGTTTGACTTTCATTTGATTCAATTAGCTTTGTTTGAATGTGTTTGATTTTAATTTAATTCAATTAGCTTTGTAGAATGTATTAGACTTTTATTTGATTTAATTAGCTTTGTATGAATGTATTTGACTCTCATTTGATTCAATTAGCTTTGTTTGAATGTGTTTGACTTTCATTTGATTCAATTCGCTTTGTTGAATGTATTTGACTTTCAGTTAATTCAATTAGCTTTGTTTGAATGTGTTTGACTTTCATTTGATTCAATTAGCTTTGTAGAATGTATTTGACTTTCATTTGATTCAATTAGCTTTGTTTGAATGTGTTTGACTTTCATTTGATTCAATTAGCTTTGTTGAATGTATTTGACTTTCATTTGATTCAATTAGCTTTGTTTGAATGTGTTTGACTTTCATTTGATTCAATTAGCTTTGTAGAATGTATTTGACTCTCATTTGATTCAAATAGCTTTGTTTGAATGCGTTTAACTTTCATTTGATTCAATTAGCATTGTAGAATACATTTCACTTTCATTTAATTTAAACAACTTTGTTTGAATGTGTTTGACTTTCATTTGACTCAAATAGGTTTATTTGATTGCGTTTGACTTTCATTTGTTACAATTAGCTTTGTAGAACGTATTTAAATTTCATTTGATTCAAATAGCTTTGTTTGAATGTGTTTGACTTTCATTTGATTCAATTAGCTTTGTAGAATGTATTTGACTTTCACTTGACTCAAATAACTTTGTTTGACTGTGTTTGACTTTCATTTGTTTCAATTTTCTTTGTAGAATGTATTTGACTTTCATTTTCTTCAAATAGCTTTCTTTGAATGTGTTTGACTTTCATTTAGTTCAATTAGCTTTGAAGAATGTATTTGACATTCATTTAATTTAAATAGATTTGTTTGAATGTGTTTGACTTTCATTTGATTCAATTAGCTTTGTAGAATGTATTTTACTTTTATTTGATTTAATCAGCTTTGTTTGAATTTATTTGACTCTCATTTGATTAAAATAGCTTTGTTAGAATGTGTTTGACTTTCATTTGATTCAATTAGCTTTGTAGAATGTATTTGACTTTCATTTGATTTAAATAGCTTTATTTGAATGTGTTTGACTTTCATTTGATTCAATTAGCTTTGTAGAATGTATTTGACTTTCATTTGATTCGAAATCTTTGTTTGAATGTGTTTGACTTTCATTTGATTCAATTAGCTTTGTTTGAATGTGTTTGACTTTAATTTAATTCAATTAGCTTTGTAGAATGTATTAGATTTTTATTTGATTTAATTAGCTTTGTTTGAATGTATTTGACTCTCATTTGATTCAAATAGCTTTGTTTGAATGTGTTTGACTTTCATTTTATTCAAATAGCTTTGTTTGAATGTGTTTGACTTTCATTTGATTCAATTAGCTTTGTAGAATGTATTTGACTTTCATTTGATTTAATTAGCTTTGTTTGAATGTGTTTGACTTTCATTTGATTCAATTAGCTTTGTTGAATGTATTTGACTTTCATTTGATTCAATTAGGTTTGTTTGAATGTGTTTGACTTTCATTTGATTCCATTAGCTTTGTAGAATGTATTTGACTCTCATTTGATTCAAATAGCTTTGTTTGAATGCGTTTAACTTTCATTTGATTCAATTAGCATTGTAGAATACATTTCACTTTTATTTAATTTAAACAACTTTGTTTGAATGTGTTTGACTTTCATTTGACTGAAATAGCTTTATTTGATTGCGTTTGCCTTTCATTTGATACAATTAGCTTTGTAGAACGTATTTAACTTTCATTTGATTCAAATAGCTTTGTTTGAATGTGTTTGACTTTCATTTGATTCAATTAGCTTTGTAGAATGTATTAGACTTTTATTTGATTTAATTAGCTTTGTTTGAATGTATTTGACTCTCATTTGATTCAAATAGCTTTGTTTAAATGTGTTTGACTTTCATTTTATTCAAATAGCTTTGTTTGAATGTGTTTGACTTTCATTTGATTCAATTAGCTTTGTAGAATGTATTTGACTTTCATTTAATTCAAATAGTTTTGTTTGAATGTGTTTGACTTTCAATTGATTCAATTAGCTTTGTAGAATGTATTTGACCGTCATTTGATTCAAATAGCTTTGTTTGAATGTGTTTGAATTTCATTTAATTCAATTTGCTTTGTAGAATGCATTTCACTTTCATTAGATTTATATAGCTTTGTTTGAATGTGTTTGACTTTCATTTAAATTAAAAAGTTTTTTTTGAATGTGTTTGACTTTCATTTGATTTAAAAGGCTTTGTTTGAATGTGTTTGACTTTCATTTGATTCAATTAGCTTTGTAGAATGTATTTTACTTTTATTTGATTTAATTAGCTTTGTTTGGATTTATTTGACCCTCATTTGATTCAAAAAGCTTTGTTTGAATGTGTTTGACTTTCATTTGATTCAATTATCTTTGTAGAATGTATTTGACTTTCATTTGATTTAAATAGCTTTATTTGAACGTGTTTGACTTTCATTTGATTCAATTAGCTTTGTAGAATGTATTTAACATTCATTTGATTCGAAATCTTTGTTTGAATGTGTTTGACTTTCATTTGATTCAATTAGCTTTGTTTGAATGTGTTTGACTTTAATTTAATTCAATTAGCTTTGTAGAATGTATTAGACTTTTATTTGATTTAATTAGCTTTGTTTGAATGTATTTGACTCTCATTTGATTCAAATAGCTTTGTTAATGTGCTTGACTTTCATTTGATTCAATTAGCTTTGTTTGAATGTGTTTGACTTTCATTTGATTCAATTAGCTTTGTTGAATGTATTTGACTTTCATTTGATTCAATTAGCTTTGTTTGAATGTGTTTGACTTTCATTTGATTCAATTAGCTTTGTAGAATGTATCTGACTTTCATTTGATTCAATTAGATTTGTAGAATGTATTTGACTTTTATTTGATTTAATTGGCTTTGTTTGAATGTATTTGACTCTCATTTGATTCAAATAGCTTTGTTTGAATGTGTTTCACTTTTATTTGATTCAATTAGCTTTGTAGAACGTATTTAGCTTTCATTTGATTCAATTAGCTTTGTTTGAATGTGTTTGACTTTCATTTGATTCCATCAGCTTTGTAGAATGTATTTGACTTTCAATTGATTCAAATAGCTTTGTTTGAATGTGTTTGACTTTCAATTGATTCAATTAGCTTTGTAGAATGTATTTGACTGTCATTTGATTCAAATAGCTTTGTTTAAATGTGTATGAATTTCATTTAATACAATTTGCTTTGTAGAATGCATTTCACTTTCATTTGATTTATATAGCTTTGTTTGAATGTGTTTGACTTTCATTTAAATTAAAAAGCTTTTTTTGAGTGTTTGACTTTCATTTGATTTAAAAGGCTTTGTTTGAATGTGTTTGACTTTCATTTGATTCAATTAGCTTTGTAGAATGTATTTTATTTTTATTTGATTTAATTAGCTTTGTTTGAATTTATTTGACTCTCATTTGATTCAAATAGCTTTGTTTGAATGTGTTTGACTTTCATTTGATTCAATTAGCTTTGTAGAATGTATTGGACTTTCATTTGATTTAAATAGCTTTATTTGAATGTGTTTGACTTTCATTTGATTCAATTAGCTTTGTAGAATGTATTTGACTTTCATTTGATTCGAAATCTTTGTTTGAATGTGTTTGACTTTCATTTGATTCAATTAGCTTTGTTTGAATGTGTTTGACTTTAATTTAATTCAATTAGCTTTGTAGAATGTATTAGACTTTTATTTGATTTAATTAGCTTTGTTTGAATGTATTTGACTCTCATTTGATTCAAATAGCTTTGTTTAAATGTGTTTGACTTTCATTTTATTCAAATAGCTTTGTTTGAATGTGTTTGACTTTATTTGATTCAATTAGCTTTGTAGAATGTATTTGACTTTCATTTGATTCAATTAGCTTTGTTTAAACGTGTTTGAATTTCATTTGATTCAATTAGCTTTGTTGAATGTATTTGACTTTCATTTGATTCAATTAGCTTTGTTTGAATGTGTTTGACTTTCATTTGATTCAATTAGCTTTGTTGAATGTATTTGACTTTCATTTAATTTAAATAGATTTGTTTGAATGTGTTTGACTTTCATTTTATTCAATTAGCTTTGTTTGAATGTGTTTGACTTTCATTTGATTCAATTAGCTTTGTAGAATGTATTTGACTTTCATTTAATTCAAATAGATTTGTTTGAATGTGTTTGACTTTCATTTGATTCAATTAGCTTTGTTTGAATGTGTTTGACTTTCATTTGATTCAATTAGCTTTGTAGAATGTATTTGACTTTCATTTAATTCAAATAGTTTTGTTTGAATGTGTTTGACTTTCAATTGATTCAATTAGCTTTGTAGAATGTATTTGACCGTCATTTGATTCAAATAGCTTTGTTTGAATGTGTTTGAATTTCATTTAATTCAATTTGCTTTGTAGAATGCATTTCACTTTCATTAGATTTATATAGCTTTGTTTGAATGTGTTTGACTTTCATTTAAATTAAAAAGTTTTTTTTGAATGTGTTTGACTTTCATTTGATTTAAAAGGCTTTGTTTGAATGTGTTTGACTTTCATTTGATTCAATTAGCTTTGTAGAATGTATTTTACTTTTATTTGATTTAATTAGCTTTGTTTGAATTTATTTGACCCTCATTTGATTCAAAAAGCTTTGTTTGAATGTGTTTGACTTTCATTTGATTCAATTAGCTTTGTAGAATGTATTTGACTTTCATTTGATTTAAATAGCTTTATTTGAACGTGTTTGACTTTCATTTGATTCAATTAGCTTTGTAGAATGTATTTAACATTCATTTGATTCGAAATCTTTGTTTGAATGTGTTTGACTTTCATTTGATTCAATTAGCTTCGTTTGAATGTGTTTGACTTTAATTTAATTCAATTAGCTTTGTAGAATGTATTAGACTTTTATTTGATTTAATTAGCTTTGTTTGAATGTATTTGACTCTCATTTGATTCAAATAGCTTTGTTAATGTGCTTGACTTTCATTTGATTCAATTAGCTTTGTTTGAATGTGTTTGACTTTCATTTGATTCAATTAGCTTTGTTGAATGTATTTGACTTTCATTTGATTCAATTAGCTTTGTTTGAATGTGTTTGACTTTCATTTGATTCAATTAGCTTTGTAGAATGTATCTGACTTTCATTTGATTCAATTAACTTTGTAGAATGTATTTGACTTTTATTTGATTTAATTAGCTTTGTTTGAATGTATTTGACTCTCATTTGATTCAAATAGCTTTGTTTGAATGTGTTTCACTTTTATTTGATTCAATTAGCTTTGTAGAACGTATTTGGCTTTCATTTGATTCAATTAGCTTTGTTTGAATGTATTTGACTTTCATTTGATTCCATCAGCTTTGTAGAATGTATTTGACTTTCAATTGATTCAAATAGCTTTGTTTGAATGTGTTTGACTTTCAATTGATTCAATTAGCTTTGTAGAATGTATTACACTGTCATTTGATTCAAATAGCTTTGTTTAAATGTGTATGAATTTCATTTAATTCAATTTGCTTTGTAGAATGCATTTCACTTTCATTTGATTTATATAGCTTTGTTTGAATGTGTTTGACTTTCATTTAAATTAAAAAGCTTTTTTTGAGTGTTTGACTTTCATTTGATTTAAAAGGCTTTGTTTGAATGTGTTTGACTTTCACTTGATTCAATTAGCTTTGTAGAATGTATTTTATTTTCATTTGATTCAATTAGCTTTGTTTGAATTTATTTGACTCTCATTTGATTCAAATAGCTTTGTTAGAATGTGTTTGACTTTCATTTGATTCAATTAGCTTTGTAGAATGTATTTGACTTTCATTTGATTTAAATAGCTTTATTTGAATGTGTTTGACTTTCATTTGATTCAATTAGCTTTGTAGAATGTATTTGACTTTCATTTGATTCGAAATCTTTGTTTGAATGTCTTTGACTTTCATTTGATTCAATTAGCTTTGTTTGAATGTGTTTGACTTTAATTTAATTCAATTAGCTTTGTAGAATGTATTAGACTTTTATTTGATTTAATTAGCTTTGTTTGAATGTATTTGACTCTCATTTGATTCAAATAGCTTTGTTTGAATGTGTTTGAGTTTCATTTTATTCAAATAGCTTTGTTTGAATGTGTTTGACTTTCATTTGATTTAATTAGCTTTGTAGAATGTATTTGACTTTTATTTAATTCAAATAGCTTTGTTTGAATGTGTTTGACTTTCAATTGATTCAATTAGCTTTGTAGAATGTATTTGACCGTCATTTGATTCAAATAGCTTTGTTTGAATGTGTTTGAATTTCATTTAATTCAATTTGCTTTGTAGAACGCATTTCACTTTCATTTTATTTATATAGCTTTGTTTGAATGTGTTTGACTTTCATTTAATTAAAAAGCTTTTTTTGAATGTGTTTGACTTTCATTTGATTTAAAAGGCTTTGTTTGAATGTGTTTGACTTTCATTTGATTCAATTAGCTTTGTAGAATGTATTTTACTTTTATTTGATTTAATTAGCTTTGTTTGAATTTATTTGACTCTCATTTGATTCAAATAGCTTTGTTTGAATGTGTTTGAATTTCATTTTCTTCAAATAGCTTTGTTTGAATGCGTATAACTTTCATTTGACTCAATTAGCATTGTAGAATACATTTCACTTTGATTTAATTTAAACAACTTTGTTTGAATGTGTTTGACTTTCATTTGACTCATATAGCTTTATTTGATAGCGTTTGACTTTCATTTGATACAATTAGCTTTGTAGAACGTATTTAAATTTCATTTGATTCAAATAGATTTGTTTGAATGTGTTTGACTTTCATTTGATTCAATTAGCTTTGTTTGAATGTGTTTGACTTTCATTTGATTCAATTAGCTTTGTAGAATGTATTTGACTTTTATTTAATTCAAATAGCTTTGTTTGAATGTGTTTGACTTTCAATTGATTCAATTAGCTTTGTAGAATGTATTTGACCGTCATTTGATTCAAATAGCATTGTTTGAATGTGTTTGAATTTCATTTAATTCAATTTGCTTTGTAGAACGCAATTCACTTTCATTTTATTTATATAGCTTTGTTTGAATGTGTTTGACTTTCATTTAAATTAAAAAGCTTTTTTTGAATGTGTTTAACTGTCATTTGATTTAAAAGGCTTTGTTTGAATGTGTTTGACTTTCATTTGATTCAATTAGCTTTGTAGAATGTATTTTACTTTTATTTTATTTAATTAGCTTTGTTTGAATTTATTTGACTCTCATTTGATTCAAATAGCTTTGTTTGAATGTGTTTGAATTTCATTTTCTTCATAGCTTTGTTTGAATGCGTATAACTTTCATTTGACTCAATTAGCATTGTAGAATACATTTCACTTTGATTTAATTTAAACAACTTTGTTTGAATGTGTTTTACTTTCATTTGACTCATATAGCTTTATTTGATAGCGTTTGACTTTCATTTGATACAATTAGCTTTGTAGAACGTATTTAAATTTCATTTGATTCAAATAGCTTTGTTTGAATGTGTTTGACTTTCATTTGATTCAATTAGCTTTGTAGAATGTATTTGACTTTCACTTGACTCAAATAACTTTGTTTGACTGTGTTTGACTTTCATTTGTTTCAATTTGCTTTGTAGAATGTATTTGACTTTCATTTTCTTCAAATAGCTTTGTTTGAATGTGTTTGACTTTCATTTGGTTCAATTAGCTTTGTAGAATGTATTTGACATTCATTTAATTTAAATAGATTTGTTTGAATGTGTTTGACTTTCATTTGATTCAATTAGCTTTGTTTGAATGTGTTTGACTTTCATTTGATTCAATTAGCTTTGTAGAATGTATTTGACTTTCATTTAATTCAAATAGATTTGTTTCAATGAGTTTGACTTTCATTTGATTCAATTAGCTTTGTTTGAATGTGTTTGACTTTCATTTGATTCAATTAGCTTTGTAGAATGTATTTAACTTTCATTTAATTCAAATAGCTTTGTTTGAATGTGTTTGACTTTCAATTGATTAAATTAGCTTTGTAGAATGTATTTGACTTTCATTTGATTCAATTAGCTTTGTTTGAATGTGTTTGACTTTCATTTGATTCAATTAGCTTTGTTGAATGTATTTGACTTTCATTTGATTCAATTAGCTTTGTTTGAAAGTGTTTGACTTTCATTTGATTCAATTAGCTCTGTAGAATGTATTTGACTCTCATTTGATTCAAATAGCTTTGTTTGAATGCGTTTAACTTTCATTTGATTCAATTAGCATTGTAGAATACATTTCACTTTCATTTAATTTAAACAACTTTGTTTGAATGTGTTTGACTTTCATTTGACTCAAATAGCTTTATTTTATTGCGTTTGACTTTCATTTGATACAATTAGCTTTGTAGAACGTATTTAAATTTCATTTGATTCAAATAGCTTTGTTTGAATGTGTTTGACTTTCATTTGATTCAATTAGCTTTGTAGAATGTATTTGACTTTCATTTGACTTAAATAACTTTGTTTGACTGTGTTTGACTTTCATTGGTTTCAATTTGCTTTGTAGAATTTATTTGACTTTCATTTTCTTCAAATAGCTTTGTTTGAATGTGTTTGACTTTCATTCAGTTCAATTAGCTTTGTAGAATGTATTTGACATTCATTTAATTTAAATAGATTTGTTTGAATGTGTTTGACTTTCATTTGATTCAATTAGCTTTGTAGAATGTATTTTACTTTTATTTGATTTAATTAGCTTTGTTTGAATTTATTTGACTCTCATTTGATTCAAATAGCTTTTTTAGAATGTGTTTGACTTTCATTTGATTCAATTAGCTTTGTAGAATGTATTTGACTTTCATTTGATTTAAATAGCTTTATTTGAATGTGTTTGACTTTCATTTGATTCAATTAGCTTTGTAGAATGTATTTGACTTTCATTTGATTCGAAATCTTTGTTTGAATGTCTTTGACTTTCATTTGATTCAATTAGCTTTGTTTGAATGTGTTTGACTTTAATTTAGTTCAATTAGCTTTGTAGAATGTATTAGACTTTTATTTGATTTAATTAGCTTTGTTTGAATGTATTTGACTCTCATTTGATTCAAATAGCTTTGTTTGAATGTGTTTGACTTTCATTTGATTCAAATAGCTTTGTTTGAATGTGTATGACTTTCATTTGATTCAATTAGCTTTGTAGAATGTATTTGACTTTCATTTGATTCAATTAGCTTTGTTTGAATGTGTTTGACTTTAATTTGATTCAATTATCTTTGTTGAATGTATTTGACTTTCATTGGATTCAATTAGCTTTGTTTGAATGTGTTTGACTTTCATTTGATTCAATTAGCTTTGTAGAATGTATTTGACTCTCATTTGATTCAAATAGCTTTTTTTGAATGTGTTTACTTTCATTTGATTCAATTAGCATTGTAGAATACATTTCACTTTTATTTAATTTAAACAACTTTGTTTGAATGTGTTTGACTTTCATTAGACTGGAATAGCTTTATTTGATTGCGTTTGACTTTCATTTGATACAATTAGCTTTGTAGAACGTATTTAAATTTCATTTAATTCAAATAGCTTTGTTTGAATATGTTTGACTTTCATTTGATTCAATTAGCTTTGTAGAATGTATTTGACTTTCATTTGACTTAAATAACTTTGTTTGACTGTGTTTGACTTTCATTTGTTTCAATTTGCTTTGTAGAATGTATTTGACTAACATTTTATTCAAATAGCTTTGTTTTAATGTGTTTGACTTTCATTTGATTCAATTAGCTTTGTAGAATGTATTTGACATTCATTTAATTTAAATAGATTTTTTTGAATGTGTTTGACTTTCATTTGATTCAATTAGCTTTGTTTGAATGTGTTTGACTTTCATTTGATTCAATTAGCTTTGTAGAATGTATTTGACTTTCATTTAATTGAAATAGATTTGTTTGAATGTGTTTGACTTTCATTTGATTCAATTAGCTTTGTTTGAATGTGTTTTACTTTCATTTGATTCAATTAGCTTTGTAGAATGTATTTGACTTTTATTTAATTCAAATAGCTTTGTTTGAAAGTGTTTGACTTTCAATTGATTCAATTAGCTTTGTAGAATGTATTTGACCGTCATTTGATTCAAATAGCTTTGTTTGAATGTGTTTAAATTTCATATAATTCAATTTGCTTTGTAGAACGCATTTCACTTTCATTTGATTTATATAGCTTTGTTTGAATGTGTTTGACTTTCATTTAAATTAAAAAGCTTTTTTTGAATGTGTTTGACTTTCATTTAATTTAAAAGGGTTTGTTTGAATGTGTTTGACTTTCATTTGATTCAATTAGCTTTGTAGAATGTATTTTACTTTTATTTGATTTAATAAGCTTTGTTTGAATTTATTTGACTCTCATTTGATTCAAATAGCTTTGTTTGAATGTGTTTGAATTTCATTTTCTTCAAATAGCTTTGTTTGAATGCGTTTAACTTTCATTTGATTCAATTAGCATTGTAGAATACATTTCACTTTGATTTAATTTAAACAACTTTGTTTGAATGTGTTTGACTTTCATTTGACTCAAATAGCTTTATTTGATTGCGTTTGACTTTCATTTGATTCAAATAGCTTTGTTTGAATGTGTTTGACTTTTATTTGATTCAATTAGCTTTGTAGAATGTATTTGACTTTCACTTGACTCAAATAACTTTGTTTGACTGTGTTTGACTTTCATTTGTTTCAATTTGCTTTGTAGAATGTATTTGACTTTCATTTTCTTCAAATAGCTTTGTTTGAATGTGTTTGACTTTCATTTGGTTCAATTAGCTTTGTGGAATGTATTTGACATTCATTTAATTTAAATAGATTTGTTTGAATGTGTTTGGCTTTCATTTGATTCAATTAGCTTTGTAGAATGTATTAGACTTTTATTTGATTTAATTAGCTTTGTTTGAATTTATTTGACTCTCATTTGATTCATATAGTTTTGTTTGAATGTGTTTGACTTTCATTTAATTCAATTAGCTTTGTAGAATGTATTTGACTTTCATTTGATTTAAATAGCTTTATTTGAATGTGTTTCACTTTCATTTAATTCAATTAGCTTTGTAGAATGTATTTGATTTTCATTTGATTCGAAATCTTTGTTTGAATGTGTTTGACTTTCATTTGATTTAATTAGCTTTGTTTTAATGTGTTTGACTTTAACTTAATTCAATTAGCTTTGTAGAATGTATTAGACTTTTATTTGATTTAATTAGCTTTGTTTGAATGTATTTGACTCTCATTTGATTCAAATAGCTTTGTTTGAATGTGTTTGACTTTCATTTGATTCAAATAGCTTTGTTTGAATGTATTTGACTTTCATTTGATTCGAAATCTTTGTTTGAATGTGTTTGACTTTCATTTGATTCAATTAGCTTTGTTTGAATGTGTTTGACTTTAATTAAATTCAATTAGCTTTTTTGAATGTATTAGACTTTTATTTGATTTAATTAGCTTTGTTTGAAAGTATTTGACTCTTATTTGATTCTAATAGCTTTGTTTGAATGTGTTTGACTTTCATTTGATTCAAATAGCTTTGTTTGAATGTGTTTGACTTTCAATTGATTCAATTAGCTTTGTAGAATGTATTTGATTGTCATTTGGTTTAAATAGCTTTGTTTGAATGTGTTTGAATTTCATTTAATTCAATTTGCTTTGTAGAATACATTTCACTTTCACTTGATTTATATAGCTTTGTTTGAATGTGTTTGACTTTCATTTAAATTAAAAAGCTTTTTTTGAATGTGTTTGACTTTCATTTGATTTAATTAGCTTTGTTTGAATGTATTTGACTCTCATTTGATTTAAATAGCTTTGTTTGAATGTGTTCGACTTTCATTTGATTCAAATAGCTTTGTATGAATGTGTTTGACATTCATTTGATTCAATTAGCTTTCTAGAATGTATTTGACATTCATTTGATTAAAATAGCTTTGTTTGAATGTGCTTGACTTTCATTTGATTCAATTACCTTAGTTTGAATGTGTTTGACTTTCATTTGATTCAATTAGCTTTGTTGAATGTATTTGACTTTCATTTGATTCAAATAGCTTTGTTTGAATGCGTTTAACTTTCATTTGATTCAATTAGCTTTGTAGAATACATTTCACTTTCATTTAATTTAAACAACTTTGTTAGAATGTGTTTTACTTTCATTTGACTCAAATAGCGGTATTTGATTGCGTTTGACTTTCATTTGATACAATTAGCTTTGTAGAACGTATTTGACTTTCATTTGATTCAAATAGCTTTGTTTGAATGTGTTTGACTTTCATTTGATTCCATCAGCTTTGTAGAATATCTTTGACTTTCAATTGGTTCAAATAGCTTTGTTTGAATGTGTTTGACTTTTATCTGATTCAATTAGCTTTGTAGAATGTATTTGACTTTCATTTGATTCAAATAGCTTTGTTTGAATGTGTTTGACTTTCATTTGATTCAATTAGCTTTGTAGAATGTATTTGACTTTCATTTGAGTCAAATAACTTTGTTTGACTGTGTTTGACTTTCTTTTGTTTCAAATTGCTTTGTAGAATGTATTTGACTTTCATTTGATTCAAATAGCTTTATTTGAATGTGTTTGACTTTCAATTGATTCAATTAGCTTTGTAGAATGTATTTGACTGTCATTTGATTCAAATAGCTTTGTTTGAATGTGTTTGAATTTCATTTAATTCAATTTGATTTGTAGAATGCATTTCACTTTCATTTGATTAATATAGCTTTTTTTTGAATGTATTTGACTTTCATTTAAATTAAAAAGCTTTTTTTGAATGTGTTTGACTTTCATTTGATTTAAAAGGCTTTGTTTGAATGTGTTTGACTTTCATTTGATTCAATTAGCTTTGTAGAATGTATTTTACTTTTATTTGATTTAATTAGCTTTGTTTGAATTTATTTGACTCTCATTTGATTCAAATAGCTTTGTTTGAATGTGTTTGACTTTCATTTGATTCAATTAGCTTTGTAGAATGTATTTGACTTTCATTTGATTCAAATAGCTTTATTTGAATGTGTTTGACTTTCATTTAATTCAATTAGCTTTGTAGAATGTATTTTATTTTCATTTGATTCGAAATCTTTGTTTGAATGTGTTTGACTTTCATTTGATTTAATTAGCTTTGTTTCAATGTGTTTGACCTTAACTTAATTCAATTAGCTTTGTAGAATGTATTAGACTTTTATTTGATTTAATTAGCTTTGTTTGAATGTATTTGACTCTCATTTGATTCAAATAGCTTTGTTTGAATGTGTTTGACTTTCATTTGATTCAAATAGCTTTGTTTGAATGTATTTGACTTTCATTTGATTCAAAATCTTTGTTTGAATGTGTTTTACTTTCATTTGATTCAATTAGCTTTGTTTGAATGTGTTTGACTTTATTTTAATTCAATTAGCTTTGTTGAATGTATTAGACTTTTATTTGATTTAATTAGCTTTGTTTGAATGTATTTGACTCTTATTTGATTCAAATAGCTTTGTTTGAATGTGTTTGACTTTCATTTGATTCAAATAGCTTTGTTTGAATGTGTTTGACTTTCAATTGATTCAATTAGCTTTGTAGAATGTATTTGATTGTCATTTGGTTTAAATAGCTTTGTTTGAATGTGTTTGAATTTCATTTAATTCAATTTGCTTTGTAGAATATATTTCACTTTCACTTGATTTATATAGCTTTGTTTGAATGTGTTTGACTTTCATTTAAATTAAAAAGCTTTTATTGAATGTGTTTGACTTTCATTTGATTTAATTAGCTTTGTTTGAATGTATTTGACTCTCATTTGATTCAAATAGCTTTGTTTGAATGTGTTCGACTTTCATTTGATTCAAATAGCTTTGTATGAATGTGTTTGACATTCATTTGATTCAATTAGCTTTGTAGAATGTATTTGACATTCATTTGATTAAAATAGCTTTGTTTGAATGTGCTTGACTTTCATTTGATTTAATTACCTTAGTTGTAATGTGTTTGACTTTCATTTGATTCAATTAGCTTTGTTGAATGTATTTGACTTTCATTTTATTCAAATAGCTTTGTTTGAATGCGTTTAACTTTCATTTGATTCAATTAGCTTTGTAGAATACATTTCACTTTCATTTAATTTAAACAACTTTGTTAGAATGTGTTTGACTTTCATTTGACTCAAATAGCGTTATTTGATTGCGTTTGACTTTCATTTGATACAATTAGCTTTGTAGAATGTATTTGACTTTCATTTGATTCAAATAGCTTTGTTTGAATGTGTTTGAATTTCATTTGATTCAAATAGCTTTGTTTTAATGTGTTTGACTTTCATTTGATTCAATTAGCTTTGTAGAATGTATTTGACATTCATTTAATTTAAATAGATTTGTTTGAATGTGTTTGACTTTCATTTGATTCAATTAGCTTTGTTTGAATGTGTTTGACTTTCATTTGATTCAATTAGCTTTGTATTATGTATTTGACTTTTATTTAATTCAAATAGATTTGTTTGAATGTGTTTGACTTTCATTTGATTCAATTAGCTTTGTTTGAATGTGTTTGACTTTCATTTGATTTAATTAGCTTTGTAGAATGTATTTTACTTTTATTTGATTTAATTAGCTTTGTTTGAATTTATTTGACTCTCATTTGATTCAAATAGCTTTTTTAGAATGTGTTTGACTTTCATTTGATTCAATTAGCTTTGTAGAATGTATTTGACTTTCATTTGATTTAAATAGCTTTATTTGAATGTGTTTGACTTTCATTTGATTCAATTAGCTTTGTAGAATGTATTTGACTTTCATTTGATTCGAAATCTTTGTTTGAATGTCTTTGACTTTCATTTGATTCAATTAGCTTTGTTTGAATGTGTTTGACTTTAATTTAATTCAATTAGCTTTGTAGAATGATTAGACTTTTATTTGATTTAATTAGCTTTGTTTGAATGTATTTGACTCTCATTTGATTCAAATAGCTTTGTTTGAATGTGTTTGACTTTCATTTGATTCAAATAGCTTTGTTTGAATGTGTTTGACTTTCATTTGATTCAATTAGCTTTGTAGAATGTATTTGACTTTCATTTGATTCAATTAGCTTTGTTTGAATGTGTTTGACTTTCATTTGATTCAATTAGCTTTGTTGAATGTATTTGACTTTTATTTGATTCAATTAGCTTTGTTTGAATGTGTTTGACTTTCATTTGATTCAACTAGCTTTGTAGAATGTATTTGACTCTCATTTGATTCAAATAGCTTTGTTTGAATGCGTTTAACTTTCATTTGATTCAATTAGCATTGTAGAATACATTTCACTTTCATTTAATTTAAACAACTTTGTTTGAATGTGTTTGTCTTTCATTTGACTCAAATAGCTTTATTTGATCGCGTTTGACTTTCATTTGATACAATTAGCTTTGTAGAACGTATTTAAATTTCATTTGATTCAAATAGCTTTGTTTGAATGTATTTGACTGTCATTTGATTCAAATAGCTTTGTTTAAATGTATTTGACTCTCATTTGATTCAAATAGCTTTGTTTGAATGTGTTTCACTTTTATTTGATTCAATTAGCTTTGTAGAACGTATTTGGCTTTCATTTGATTCAATTAGCTTTGTTTGAATGTGTTTGACTTTCATTTGATTCCATCAGCTTTGTAGAATGTATTTGACTTTCAATTGATTCAAATAGCTTTGTTTGAATGTGTTTGACTTTCAATTGATTCAATTAGCTTTGTAGAATGTATTAGACTGTCATTTGATTCAAATAGCTTTGTTTAAATGTGTATGAATTTCATTTAATTCAATTTGCTTTGTAGAATGCATTTCACTTTCATTTGATTTATATAGCTTTGTTTGAATGTGTTTAACTTTCATTTAAATTAAAAAGCTTTTTTTGAGTGTTTGACTTTCATTTGATTTAAAAGGCTTTGTTAGAATGTGTTTGACTTTCATTTGATTCAATTAGCTTTGTAGAATGTATTTTATTTTCATTTGATTCAATTAGCTTTGTTTGAATTTATTTGACTCTCATTTGATTCAAATAGCTTTGTTAGAATGTGTTTGACTTTCATTTGATTCAATTAGCTTTGTAGAATGTATTTGACTTTCATTTGATTTAAATAGCTTTATTTGAATGTGTTTGACTTTCATTTGATTCAATTAGCTTTGTAGAATGTATTTGACTTTTATTTGATTCGAAATCTTTGTTTGAATGTCTTTGACTTTCATTTGATTCAATTAGCTTTGTTTGAATGTGTTTAACTTTAATTTAATTCAATTAGCTTTGTAGAATGTATTAGACTTTTATTTGATTTAATTAGCTTTGTTTGAATGTATTTGACTCTCATTTGATTCAAATAGCTTTGTTTGAATGTGTTTGACTTTCATTTTATTCAAATAGCTTTGTTTGAATGTGTTTGACTTTCATTTGATTCAATTAGCTTTCTAGAATGTATTTGACTTTTATTTAATTCAAATAGCTTTGTTTGAATGTGTTTGACTTTCAATTGATTCAATTAGCTTTGTAGAATGTATTTGACCGTCATTTGATTCAAATAGCTTTGTTTGAATGTGTTTGAATTTCATTTTATTCAATTTGCTTTGTAGAACGCATTTCACTTTCATTTTATTTATATAGCTTTGTTTGAATGTGTTTGACTTTCATTTAAATTAAAAAGCTTTTTTTGAATGTGTTTGACTGTCATTTGATTTAAAAGGCTTTGTTTGAATGTGTTTAACTTTCATTTGATTCAATTAGCTTTGTAGAATGTATTTTACTTTTATTTGATTTAATTAGCTTTGTTTGAATTTATTTGACTCTCATTTGATTCAAATAGCTTTGTTTGAATGTGTTTGAATTTCATTTTCTTCAAATAGCTTTGTTTGAATGCGTATAACTTTCATTTGACTCAATTAGCATTGTAGAATACATTTCACTTTGATTTAATTTAAACAACTTTGTTTGAATGTGTTTGACTTTCATTTGACTCATATAGCTTTATTTGATAGCGTTTGACTTTCATTTGATACAATTAGCTTTGTAGAACGTATTTAAATTTCATTTGATTCAAATAGATTTGTTTGAATGTGTTTGACTTTCATTTGATTCAATTAGCTTTGTTTGAATGTGTTTGACTTACATTTGATTCAATTAGCTTTGTAGAATGTATTTGACTTTTATTTAATTCAAATAGCTTTGTTTGAATGTGTTTGACTTTCAATTGATTCAATTAGCTTTGTAGAATGTATTTGACAGTCATTTGATTCAAATAGCATTGTTTGAATGTGTTTGAATTTCATTTAATTCAATTTGCTTTGTAGAACGCAATTCACTTTCATTTTATTTATATAGCTTTGTTTGAATGTGTTTGACTTTCATTTAAATTAAAAAGCTTTTTTTGAATGTGTTTGACTGTTATTTGATTTAAAAGGCTTTGTTTGAATGTGTTTGACTTTCATTTGATTCAATTAGCTTTGTAGAATGTATTTTACTTTTATTTGATTTAATTAGCTTTGTTTGAATTTATTTGACTCTCATTTGATTCAAATAGCTTTGTTTGAATGTGTTTGAATTTCATTTTCTTCAAATAGCTTTGTTTGAATGCGTATAACTTTCATTTGACTCAATTAGCATTGTAGAATACATTTCATTTTGATTTAATTTAAACAACTTTGTTTGAATGTGTTTGACTTTCATTTGACTCATATAGCTTTATTTGATAGCGTTTGACTTTCATTTGATACAATTAGCTTTGTAGAACGTATTTAAATTTCATTTGATTCAAATAGCTTTGTTTGAATGTGTTTAACTTTCATTTGATTCAATTAGCTTTGTAGAATGTATTTGACTTTCACTTGACTCAAATAACTTTGTTTGACTGTGTTTGACTTTCATTTGTTTCAATTTGCTTTGTAGAATGTATTTGACTTTCATTTTCTTCAAATAGCTTTGTTTGAATGTGTTTGACTTTCATTTGGTTCAATTAGCTTTGTAGAATGCATTTGACATTCTTTTAATTTAAATAGATTTGTTTGAATGTGTTTGACTTTCATTTGATTCAATTAGCTTTGTTTGAATGTGTTTGACTTTCATTTGATTCAATTAGCTTTGTAGAATGTATTTGACTTTCATTTAATTCAAATAGATTTGTTTGAATGTGTTTGACTTTCATTTGATTCAATTAGCTTTGTTTGAATGTGTTTGACTTTCATTTGATTCAATTAGTTTTGTAGAATGTATTTAACTTTCATTTAATTCAAATAGCTTTGTTTGAATGTGTTTGACTTTCAATTGATTAAATTAGCTTTTTAGAATGTATTTGACTTTCATTTGATTCAATTAGCTTTGTTTGAATGTGTTTGACTTTCATTTGATTCAATTAGCTTTGTTGAATGTATTTGACTTTCATTTGATTCAATTAGCTTTGTTTGAATGTGTTTGACTTTCATTTGATTCAATTAGCTCTGTAGAATGTATTTGACTCTCATTTGATTCAAATAGCTTTGTTTGAATGCGTTTAACTTTCATTTGATTCAATTAGCATTGTAGAATACATTTCACTTTCATTTAATTTAAACAACTTTGTTTGAATGTGTTTGACTTTCATTTGACTCAAATAGCTTTATTTTATTGCGTTTGACTTTCATTTGATACAATTAGCTTTGTAGAACGTATTTAAATTTCATTTGATTCAAATAGCTTTGTTTGAATGTGTTTGACTTTCATTTGATTCAATTAGCTTTGTAGAATGTATTTGACTTTCATTTGACTTAAATAACTTTGTTTGACTGTGTTTGACTTTCATTGGTTTCAATTTGCTTTGTAGAATTTATTTGACTTTCATTTTCTTCAAATAGCTTTGTTTGAATGTGTTTGACTTTCATTCAGTTCAATTAGCTTTGTAGAATGTATTTGACATTCATTTAATTTAAATAGATTTGTTTGAATGTGTTTGACTTTCATTTGATTCAATTAGCTTTGTAGAATGTATTTTACTTTTATTTGATTTAATTAGCTTTGTTTGAATTTATTTGACTCTCATTTGATTCAAATAGCTTTTTTAGAATGTGTTTGACTTTCATTTGATTCAATTAGCTTTGTAGAATGTATTTGACTTTCATTTGATTGAAATAGCTTTATTTGAATGTGTTTGACTTTCATTTGATTCAATTAGCTTTGTAGAATGTCTTTGACTTTCATTTGATTCGAAATCTTTGTTTGAATGTCTTTGACTTTCATTTGATTCAATTAGCTTTGTTTGAATGTGTTTGACTTTAATTTAATTCAATTAGCTTTGTAGAATGATTAGACTTTTATTTGATTTAATTAGCTTTGTTTGAATGTATTTGACTCTCATTTGATTCAAATAGCTTTGTTTGAATGTGTTTGACTTTCATTTGATTCAAATAGCTTTGTTTGAATGTGTTTGACTTTCATTTGATTCAATTAGCTTTGTAGAATGTATTTGACTTTCATTTGATTCAATTAGCTTTGTTTGAATGTGTTTGACTTTAATTTGATTCAATTAGCTTTGTTGAATGTATTTGACTTTCATTGGATTCAATTAGCTTTGTTTGAATGTGTTTGACTTTCATTTGATTCAATTAGCTTTGTAGAATGTATTTGACTCTCATTTGATTCAAATAGCTTTTTTTGAATGTGTTTACTTTCATTTGATTCAATTAGCATTGTAGAATACATTTCACTTTTATTTAATTTAAACAACTTTGTTTGAATGTGTTTGACTTTCATTAGACTGAAATAGCTTTATTTGATTGTGTTTGACTTTCATTTGATACAATTAGCTTTGTAGAACGTATTTCAATTTCATTTGATTCAAATAGCTTTGTTTGAATATGTTTGACTTTCATTTGATTCAATTAGCTTTGTAGAATGTATTTGACTTTCATTTGACTCAAATAACTTTGTTTGACTGTGTTTGACTTTCATTTGTTTCAATTTTCTTTGTAGAATGTATTTGACTTTCATTTGTTTCAAATAGCTTTGTTTGAATGTATTTAACTTTCATTTGATTCAATTAGCTTTGTAGAATGTATTTGACATTCATTTAATTAAAATAGCTTTGTTTGAATGTGTTTGACTTTCATTTGATTCAATTAGCGTTGTTTGAATGTGTTTGACTTTCATTTGATTCAATTAGCTTTGTAGAATGTATTTGACTTTCATTTGATTCAAATAGCTTTATTTGAATGTGTTTGACTTTCAATTGATTCAATTAGCTTTGTAGAATGTATTTGACTGTCATTTGATTCAAATAGCTTTGTTTGAATGTGTTTGAATTTCATTTAAATAAATTTGATTTGTAGAATGCATTTCACTTTCATTTGATTAATATAGCTTTTTTTGAATGTATTTGACTTTCATTTAAATTAAAAAGCTTTTTTTGAATGTGTTTGACTTTCATTTGATTTAAAAGGCTTTGTTTGAATGTGTTTGACTTTCATTTGATTCAATTAGCTTTGTAGAATGTATTGTACTTTTATTTGATTTAATTAGCTTTGTTTGAATTTATTTGACTCTCATTTGATTCAAATAGCTTTGTTTGAATGTGTTTGACTTTCATTTGATTTAATTAGCTTTGTAGAATGTATTTGACTTTCATTTGATTCAAATAGCTTTATTTGAATGTGTTTGACTTTCATTTAATTCAATTAGCTTTGTAGAATGTATTTGATTTTCATTTGATTCGAAATCTTTGTTTGAATGTGTTTGACTTTCATTTGATTTAATTAGCTTTGTAGAATGTATTAGACTTTAACTTAATTCAATTAGCTTTGTAGAATGTATTAGACTTTTATTTGACTTAATTAGCTTTGTTTGAATGTATTTGACTCTCATTTGATTCAAATAGCTTTGTTTGAATGTGTTTGACTTTCATTTGATTCAAATAGCTTTGTTTGAATGTATTTGACTTTCATTTGATTCGAAATCTTTGTTTGAATGTGTTTGACTTACATTTGATTCAATTAGCTTTGTTTGAATGTGTTTGACTTTAATTAAATTCAATTAGCTTTGTTGAATGTATTAGACTTTTATTTGATTTAATTAGCTTTGTTTGAAAGTATTTGACTCTTATTTGATTCAAATAGCTTTGTTTGAATGTGTTTGACTTTCATTTGATTCAAATAGCTTTGTTTGAATGTGTTTGACTTTCAATTGATTCAATTAGCTTTGTAGAATGTATTTGATTGTCATTTGGTTTAAATAGCTTTGTTTGAATGTGTTTGAATTTCATTTAATTCAATTTGCTTTGTAGAATACATTTCACTTTCACTTGATTTATATAGCTTTGTTTGAATGTGTTTGACTTTCATTTAAATTAAAAAGCTTTTTTTGAATGTGTTTGACTTTCATTTGATTTAATTAGCTTTGTTTGAATGTATTTGACTCTCATTTGATTTAAATAGCTTTGTTTGAATGTGTTCGACTTTCATTTGATTCAAATAGCTTTGTATGAATGTGTTTGACATTCATTTGATTCAATTAGCTTTGTAGAATGTATTTGACATTCATTTGATTAAAATAGCTTTCTTTGAATGTGCTTGACTTTCATTTGATTCAATTACCTTAGTTTGAATGTGTTTGACTTTCATTTGATTCAATTAGCTTTGTTGAATGTATTTGACTTTCATTTGATTCAAATAGCTTTGTTTGAATGCGTTTAACTTTCATTTGATTCAATTAGCTTTGTAGAATACATTTCACTTTCATTTAATTTAAACAACTTTGTTAGAATGTGTTTAACTTTCATTTGACTCAAATAGCGGTATTTGATTGCGTTTGACTTTCAATTGATACAATTAGCTTTGTAGAACGTATTTGACTTTCATTTGATTCAAATAGCTTTGTTTGAATGTGTTTGACTTTCATTTGATTCCATCAGCTTTGTAGAATATCTTTGACTTTCAATTGGTTCAAATAGCTTTGTTTGAATGTGTTTGACTTTTATCTGATTCAATTAGCTTTGTAGAATGTATTTGACTTTCATTTGATTCAAATAGCTTTGTTTGAATGTGTTTGACTTTCATTTGATTCAATTAGCTTTGTAGAATGTATTTGACTTTCATTTGAGTCAAATAACTTTGTTTGACTGTGTTTGACTTTCTTTTGTTTCAAATTGCTTTGTAGAATGTATTTGACTTTCATTTGTTTCAAATATCTTTGTTTGAATGTGTTTAACTTTCATTTGATTCAATTAGCTTTGTAGAATGTATTTGACATTCATTTAAATAAAATAGCTTTGTTTGAATGTGTTTGACTTTCATTTGATTCAATTAGCGTTGTTTGAATTTGTTTGACTTTCATTTGATTCAATTAGATTTGTAGAATGTATTTGACTTTCATTTGATTCAAATAGCTTTATTTGAATGTGTTTGACTTTCAATTGATTCAATTAGCTTTGTAGAATGTATTTGACTGTCATTTGATTCAAATAGCTTTGTTTGAATGTGTTTGAATTTCATTTAATTCAATTTGATTTGTAGAATGCATTTCACTTTCATTTGATTAATATAGCTTTTTTTGAATGTATTTGACTTTCATTTAAATTAAAAAGCTTTTTTTGAATGTGTTTGACTTTCATTTGATTTAAAAGGCTTTGTTTGAATGTGTTTGACTTTCATTTGTTTCAATTAGCTTTGTAGCTTGTATTTTACTTTTATTTGATTTAATTAGCTTTGTTTGAATTTATTTGACTCTCATTTGATTCAAATAGCTTTGTTTGAATGTGTTTGACTTTCATTTGATTCAATTAGCTTTGTAGAATGTATTTGACTTTCATTTGATTCAAATAGCTTTATTTGAATGTGTTTGACTTTCATTTAATTCAATTAGCTTTGTAGAATGTATTTTATTTTCATTTGATTCGAAATCTTTGTTTGAATGTGTTTGACTTTCATTTGATTTAATTAGCTTTGTTTCAATGTGTTTGACCTTAACTTAATTCAATTAGCTTTGTAGAATGTATTAGACTTTTATTTGATTTAATTAGCTTTGTTTGAATGTATTTGACTCTCATTTGATTCAAATAGCTTTGTTTGAATGTGTTTGACTTTCATTTGATTCAAATAGCTTTGTTTGAATGTATTTGACTTTCATTTGATTCAAAATCTTTGTTTGAATGTGTTTGACTTTCATTTGATTCAATTAGCTTTGTTTGAATGTGTTTGACTTTAATTTAATTCAATTAGCTTTGTTGAATGTATTAGACTTTTATTTGATTTAATTAGCTTTGTTTGAATGTATTTGACTCTTATTTGATTCAAATAGCTTTGTTTGAATGTGTTTGACTTTCATTTGATTCAAATAGCTTTGTTTGAATGTGTTTGACTTTCAATTGATTCAATTAGCTTTGTAGAATGTATTTGATTGTCATTTGGTTTAAATAGCTTTGTTTGAATGTGTTTGAATTTCATTTAATTCAATTTGCTTTGTGGAATACATTTCACTTTCACTTGATTTATATAGCTTTGTTTGAATGTGTTTGACTTTCATTTAAATTAAAAAGCTTTTTTTGAATGTGTTTGACTTTCATTTGATTTAATTAGCTTTGTTTGAATGTATTTGACTCTCATTTGATTCAAATAGCTTTGTTTGAATGTGTTCGACTTTCATTTGATTCAAATAGCTTTGTATGAATGTGTTTGACATTCATTTGATTCAATTAGCTTTGTAGAATGTATTTGACATTCGTTTGATTAAAATAGCTTTGTTTGAATGTGCTTGACTTTCATTTGATTCAATTACCTTAGTTTGAATGTGTTTGACTTTCATTTGATTCAATTAGCTTTGTTGAATGTATTTGACTTTCATTTGATTCAAATAGCTTTGTTTGAATGCGTTTAACTTTCATTTGATTCAATTAGCTTTGTAGAATACATTTCACTTTCATTTAATTTAAACAACTTTGTTAGAATGTGTTTAACTTTCATTTGACTCAAATAGCGGTATTTGATTGCGTTTGACTTTCAATTGATACAATTAGCTTTGTAGAACGTATTTGACTTTCATTTGATTCAAATAGCTTTGTTTGAATGTGTTTGACTTTCATTTGATTCCATCAGCTTTGTAGAATATCTTTGACTTTCAATTGGTTCAAATAGCTTTGTTTGAATGTGTTTGACTTTTATCTGATTCAATTAGCTTTGTAGAATGTATTTGACTTTCATTTGATTCAAATAGCTTTGTTTGAATGTGTTTGACTTTCATTTGATTCAATTAGCTTTGTAGAATGTATTTGACTTTCATTTGAGTCAAATAACTTTGTTTGACTGTGTTTGACTTTCTTTTGTTTCAAATTGCTTTGTAGAATGTATTTGACTTTCATTTGTTTCAAATATCTTTGTTTGAATGTGTTTAACTTTCATTTGATTCAATTAGCTTTGTAGAATGTATTTGACATTCATTTAAATAAAATAGCTTTGTTTGAATGTGTTTGACTTTCATTTGATTCAATTAGCGTTGTTTGAATTTGTTTGACTTTCATTTGATTCAATTAGATTTGTAGAATGTATTTGACTTTCATTTGATTCAAATAGCTTTATTTGAATGTGTTTGACTTTCAATTGATTCAATTAGCTTTGTAGAATGTATTTGACTGTCGTTTGATTCAAATAGCTTTGTTTGAATGTGTTTGAATTTCATTTAATTCAATTTGATTTGTAGAATGCATTTCACTTTCATTTGATTAATATAGCATTTTTTGAATGTATTTGACTTTCATTTAAATTAAAAAGCTTTTTTTGAATGTGTTTGACTTTCATTTGATTTAAAAGGCTTTGTTTGAATGTGTTTGACTTTCATTTGTTTCAATTAGCTTTGTAGCTTGTATTTTACTTTTATTTGATTTAATTAGCTTTGTTTGAATTTATTTGACTCTCATTTGATTCAAATAGCTTTGTTTGAATGTGTTTGACTTTCATTTGATTCAATTAGCTTTGTAGAATGTATTTGACTTTCATTTGATTCAAATAGCTTTATTTGAATGTGTTTGACTTTCATTTAATTCAATTAGCTTTGTAGAATGTATTTTATTTTCATTTGATTCGAAATCTTTGTTTGAATGTGTTTGACTTTCATTTGATTTAATTAGCTTTGTTTCAATGTGTTTGACCTTAACTTAATTCAATTAGCTTTGTAGAATGTATTAGACTTTTATTTGATTTAATTAGCTTTGTTTGAATGTATTTGACTCTCATTTGATTCAAATAGCTTTGTTTGAATGTGTTTGACTTTCATTTGATTCAAATAGCTTTGTTTGAATGTATTTGACTTTCATTTGATTCAAAATCTTTGTTTGAATGTGTTTGACTTTCATTTGATTCAATTAGCTTTGTTTGAATGTGTTTGACTTTAATTTAATTCAATTAGCTTTGTTGAATGTATTAGACTTTTATTTGATTTAATTAGCTTTGTTTGAATGTATTTGACTCTTATTTGATTCAAATAGCTTTGTTTGAATGTGTTTGACTTTCATTTGATTCAAATAGCTTTGTTTGAATGTGTTTGACTTTCAATTGATTCAATTAGCTTTGTAGAATGTATTTGATTGTCATTTGGTTTAAATAGCTTTGTTTGAATGTGTTTGAATTTCATTTAATTCAATTTGCTTTGTGGAATACATTTCACTTTCACTTGATTTATATAGCTTTGTTTGAATGTGTTTGACTTTCATTTAAATTAAAAAGCTTTTTTTGAATGTGTTTGACTTTCATTTGATTTAATTAGCTTTGTTTGAATGTATTTGACTCTCATTTGATTCAAATAGCTTTGTTTGAATGTGTTCGACTTTCATTTGATTCAAATAGCTTTGTATGAATGTGTTTGACATTCATTTGATTCAATTAGCTTTGTAGAATGTATTTGACATTCGTTTGATTAAAATAGCTTTGTTTGAATGTGCTTGACTTTCATTTGATTTAATTACCTTAGTTGTAATGTGTTTGACTTTCATTTGATTCAATTAGCTTTGTTGAATGTATTTGACTTTCATTTGATTCAAATAGCTTTTTTTGAATGCGTTTAACTTTCATTTGATTCAATTAGCTTTGTAGAATACATTTCACTTTCATTTAATTTAAACAACTTTGTTAGAATGTGTTTGACTTTCATTTTACTCAAATAGTGTTATTTGATTGCGTTTGACTTTCATTTGATACAATTAGCTTTGTAGAATGTATTTGACTTTCATTTGATTCAAATAGCTTTATTTGAATGTGTTTAACTTTCAATTGATTCAATTAGCTTTGTAGAATGTATTTGACTGTCATTTGATTCAAATAGCTTTGTTTGAATGTGTTTGAATTTCATTTGATTCAAATAGCTTTGTTTTAATGTGTTTGACTTTCATTTGATTCAATTAGCTTTGTAGAATGTATTTGACATTCATTTAATTTAAATAGATTTGTTTGAATGTGTTTGACTTTCATTTGATTCAATTAGCTTTGTTTGAATGTGTTTGACTTTCATTTGATTCAATTAGCTTTGTAGAATGTATTTGACTTTTATTTAATTCAAATAATTTTGTTTGAATGTGTTTGACTTTCATTTGATTCAATTAGCTTTGTTTGAATGTGTTTGACTTTCATTTGATTTAATTAGCTTTGTAGAATGTATTTTACTTTTATTTGATTTAATTAGCTTTGTTTGAATTTATTTGACTCTCATTTGATTCAAATAGCTTTGTTAGAATGTGTTTGACTTTCATTTGATTCAATTAGCTTTGAAGAATGTATTTGACTTTCATTTGATTTAAATAGCTTTATTTGAATGTGTTTGACTTTCATTTAATTCAATTACCTTTGTAGAATGTATTTGATTTTCATTTGATTCGAAATCTTTGTTTGAATTTGTTTGACTTTCATTTGATTTAATTAGCTTTGTTTGAATGTGTTTGACTTTAACTTAATTCAATTAGCTTTGTAGAATGTATTAGACTTTTATTTGATTTAATTAGCTTTGTTTGAATGTATTTGACTCTCATTTGATTCAAATAGCTTTGTTTGAATGTGTTTGACTTTCATTTGATTCAAATAGCTTTGTTTGAATGTGTTTGACTTTCATTTGATTCAATTAGCTTTGTAGAATGTATTTGACTTTCATTTGATTCAATTAGCTTTGTTTGAATGTGTTTGACTTTCATTTGATTCAATTAGCTTTGTTGAATGTATTTGACTTTTATTTGATTCAATTAGCTTTGTTTGAATGTGTTTGACTTTCATTTGATTCAACTAGCTTTGTAGAATGTATTTGACTCTCATTTGATTCAAATAGCTTTGTTTGAATGCGTTTAACTTTCATTTGATTCAATTAGCATTGTAGAATACATTTCACTTTCACTTAATTTAAACAACTTTGTTTGAATGTGTTTGTCTTTCATTTGACTCAAATAGCTTTATTTGATTGCGTTTGACTTTCATTTGATACAATTAGCTTTGTAGAATGTATTTAAATTTCATTTGATTCAAATAGCTTTGTTTGAATGTGTTTGACTTTCATTTGATTCAATTAGCTTTGTAGAATGTATTTGACTTTCACTTGACTCAAATAACTTTGTTTGACTGTGTTTGACTTTCATTTGTTTCAATTTGCTTTGTAGAATGTATTTGACTTTCATTTTCTTCAAATAGCTTTGTTTGAATGTGATTGACTTTCATTTGGTTCAATTAGCTTTGTAGAATGTATTTGACATTCATTTAATTTAAATAGATTTGTTTGAATGTGTTTGACTTTCATTTGATTCAATTAGCTTTGTAGAATGTATTTTACTTTTATTTGATTTAATTAGCTTTGTTTGAATTTGTTTGACTCTCATTTGATTCAAATAGCTTTGTTTGAATGTGTTTGACTTTCATTTGATTTAATTAGCTTTGTAGAATGTATTTTACTTTTATTTGATTTAATTAGCTTTGTTTGAATTTATTTGACTCTCATTTGATTCAAATAGCTTTGTTAGAATGTGTTTGACTTTCATTTAATTCAATTAGCTTTGTAGAATGTATTTGACTTTCATTTGATTTAAGTAGCTTTATTTGAATGTGTTTGACTTTCATTTAATTCAATTAGCTTTGTAGAATGTATTTGATTTTCATTTGATTCGAAATCTTTGTTTGAATTTGTTTGACTTTCATTTGATTTAATTAGCTTTGTTTGAATGTGTTTGACTTTAACTTAATTCAATTAGCTTTGTAGAATGTATTAGACTTTTATTTGATTTAATTAGCTTTGTTTGAATGTATTTGACTCTCATTTGATTCAAATAGCTTTGTTTGAATGTGTTTGACTTTCATTTGATTCAAATAGCTTTGTTTGAATGTGTTTGACTTTCATTTGATTCAATTAGCTTTGTAGAATGTATTTGACTTTCATTTGATTCAATTAGCTTTGTGTGAATGTGTTTGACTTTCATTTGATTCAATTAGCTTTGTTTGAATGTGTTTGACTTTCATTTGATTCAACTAGCTTTGTAGAATGTATTTGACTCTCATTTGATTCAAATAGCTTTGTTTGAATGCGTTTAACTTTCATTTGATTCAATTAGCATTGTAGAATACATTTCACTTTCACTTAATTTAAACAACTTTGTTTGAATGTGTTTGTCTTTCATTTGACTCAAATAGCTTTATTTGATTGCTTTTGACTTTCATTTGATACAATTAGCTTTGTAGAACGTATTTAAATTTCATTTGATTCAAATAGCTTTGTTTGAATGTGTTTGACTTTCATTTGATTCAATTAGCTTTGTAGAATGTATTTGACTTTCACTTGACTCAAATAACTTTGTTTGACTGTGTTTGACTTTCATTTGTTTCAATTTGCTTTGTAGAATGTATTTCACTTTCATTTTCTTCAAATAGCTTTGTTTGAATGTGTTTGACTTTCATTTGGTTCAATTAGCTTTGTAGAATGTATTTGACATTCATTTAATTTAAATAGATTTGTTTAAATGTGTTTGACTTTCATTTGATTCAATTAGCTTTGTAGAATGTATTTTACTTTTATTTGATTTAATTAGCTTTGTTTGAATTTATTTGACTCTCATTTGATTCAAATAGCTTTGTTTGAATGTGTATGACTTTCATTTGATTCAATTAGCTTTGTAGAATGTATTTGACTTTCATTTGATTTAAATAGCTTTATTTGAATGTGTTTGACTTTCATTTGATTCAATTAGCTTTGTAGAATGTATTTGATTTTCATTTGATTCAAAATCTTTGTTTGAATGTGTTTGACTTTCATTTGATTCAATTAGCTTTGTAGAATGTATTTTACTTTTATTTGATTTAATTAGCTTTGTTTGAATTTATTGGACCCTCATTTGATTCAAATAGCTTTGTTTGAATGTGTTTGACTTACATTTGATTCAATTAGCTTTATAGAATGTATTTGACTCTTTTTTGATTCAAATAGATTGTTTGAATGTGTTTAACTTTCATTTGATTCAATTAGCATTGTAGAATACATTTCACTTTCATTTAATTTAAACAACTTTGTTTGAATGTGTTTGACTTTCATTTGACTCAAATAGCTTTATTTGATTGCGTTTGACTTTCATTTGATACAATTAGCTTTGTAGAACGTATTTAAATTTCATTTGATTCAAATAGCTTTGTTTGAATGTGTTTGACTTTCATTTGATTCAATTAGCTTTGTAGAATGTATTTGACTCTCATTTGATTCAAATAGCTTTGTTTGAATGTGTATGACTTTCATTTGATTCTGTTGTATATTTGGAGTAACACTCGAAATACACAAGGGATAAACCAAGGGATAGATAAGGCTAAAGAACCAAAAGCTTCTCAGATAAAGTCACACCACTAAGAAACGTTTTGGGTTCCTAAGATCACAAGCCAACTAGTAGCCTAAACTAGCTAACTAAGCAAAGGAAACGAAATTCCAAATCCAAGAATTTCAGGTTTTGTTTCTAATCCAAGAAACGAATGTAAGACAAGTCTTTTTTTTGTTTGCAATAATCTGATTTTTCCATTCACATTTGCTTGCTATTTATAGTGAACAAGCATCCTTAAGTACAAGCTAACTTAAGTGACTTTTCAGCTCACTTGTTACACGCCTAAAGCTAAGTACAATTCAGCTTTTGTTGTCTAGATACATTAATAAAAGAAGCCTTACTTAACTAGATACATCAAAGAGAAAATGGTGGTTTGTAACCTCCAAATAAAATCTGAAATAAGAGAGTATAACTCCCCCTTGATTCACGCCCAACAAGCAGCAACTTGGAGGTGTAACAGCTCCCCTTTTCACGCCCAATTCAAGCAGCAAGTGAAGTGTAACTCCTCCTTGTTTCAAGCCTTGAATTAAGCTTGTATGTGGTCAAGGATGTACTTGGACGCCTCTTGAATGTACCAGTTGCTGGCTGAAGTAAACGGCCACTTGAAGACTCAATTGAAAGCTTGTAACTCCTTATTGATGCTGATTGTAACACCCAAGTTAAAGCCTTGAAATTCCTTTGAAAAGAATTTCGGATTCCATGCTTCGTTCACATGCCTTCTTGATGTATCTTGCACTTGTACTTTGTGTGAATATTTTCGAACTATAATCAGCTAAAAATAACTAAGAAAAATATAACTAATTTGCAAACTTAAAATAAGACTAAAGTTTACAATTTATTCAAAGCATAAAAAGAACTAGAATAAACTAGTTAATAAGAACAACAAGAAATTCAAGGGGTTGAATATCTTGCTGCCCAAGGATAGAATGCATAGCACCAAAACATGATGCTACATCTTGAACCAAAGAAATGTCCATAACCAAGTTGTTAGGCTTGGCTACAACATTCCCCCCTTCTTGAAAAGAGTTTGCCCTCAAACTCGGCAACTCTTCAAACTCATCATAGTAAAGCATCTCTTCCCATTGCTTGGGACGTTTAGTAGCCAAAGACCGCAGCAAGGATCCCAAAGTTCTATTAGTCACTTCGGTTGGACCATCCGTTTGAGGATGACTTGAAGTGCTAAAGTTCAATTTCGTGCCCATCTTCCTCCATAATGTAAGCCAAAAATGACTTAGAAATTTTGGATCACGATCACTCACCATGGATTTAGGTACACCATGTAAACGAACAATCTCATTGAAAAACAAGTTAGCAACATGAGTAACATCATAAGCTGCATAGGCTGGTTTGTTTGGGAGCATTGATCCGGGAACAAGATCAATTTTGTGTTGTATGTCACGTTTTGGGGGTAAGCCATGGGGAATGTCTTCGGGGAAAACATAGGAAAAGGTTTTGAGAAGAGGGGTGAGGAGTGGGTGTGGCTCTTCTTGTGACGGTTTGGAAGGGACATCAAGTTGGCTTAAAATGAATGGTTTGTGAGCTTTATACTCATGCAATTCTGATTTTATGAGAGTGGTAAGGTAAGTAGGGGGTGTGGATATGGGGTGACCGTTTTTGAGGTTTAGGGGGGTAAGAAGTATTTTCCGTCCATCCTTAGTGAAGGAATATGTGTTTTTATACCCATCATGCATCACACGCCTATCAAATAACCAAGGTCTACCAAGTAAAATATGACATGCACTCATAGGTATAACATCACACCACAATTCTTCTTCATAAGTTTTACCAATGCTAAATGATAACAAGACTTGTTGTGTTACTTGAATCCCTTTACCATGATTTAACCATTGAATCGCATAAGGTTTAGGGTGAGGAACGGTTTTAAGTTTCAGCTTGTCTATCATTACTTGTGAAGCTACATTGGTACAACTACCTCCATCAATAATCAATGTACATACCTTTCCACCAATGGTGCAACGAGTGTGAAAGATTGACTCACGTTGCAAACTTCCTTCTTTGCCAACCATATTGCTAAGTGTGCGTCGAACCACCAAGCATTCTTGCAAATATTGCATTCGTTGCTCCATATCTTCTTTCTCTTGTGCAACCTTATTGACATATTCTTGCCAATTAGGGGGTGGGATGTCGGCCATGGTTTGTGTTTGGGTATGTGTTTGGGGTATTGTGTTTGGGTATTTGTTTGCTAGACCCCCTCCTTCTAGCGCCAAATGTTGTATATTTGGAGTAACACTCGAAATACACAAGGGATAAACCAAGGGATAGATAAGGCTAAAGAACCAAAAGCTTCTCAGATAAAGTCACACCACTAAGAAACGTTTTGGGTTCCTAAGATCACAAGCCAACTAGTAGCCTAAACTAGCTAACTAAGCAAAGGAAACGAAATTCCAAATCCAAGAATTTCAGGTTTTGTTTCTAATCCAAGAAACGAATGTAAGACAAGTCTTTTTTTTGTTTGCAATAATCTGATTTTTCCATTCACATTTGCTTGCTATTTATAGTGAACAAGCATCCTTAAGTACAAGCTAACTTAAGTGACTTTTCAGCTCACTTGTTACACGCCTAAAGCTAAGTACAATTCAGCTTTTGTTGTCTAGATACATTAATAAAAGAAGCCTTACTTAACTAGATACATCAAAGAGAAAATGGTGGTTTGTAACCTCCAAATAAAATCTGAAATAAGAGAGTATAACTCCCCCTTGATTCACGCCCAACAAGCAGCAACTTGGAGGTGTAACAGCTCCCCTTTTCACGCCCAATTCAAGCAGCAAGTGAAGTGTAACTCCTCCTTGTTTCAAGCCTTGAATTAAGCTTGTATGTGGTCAAGGATGTACTTGGACGCCTCTTGAATGTACCAGTTGCTGGCTGAAGTAAACGGCCACTTGAAGACTCAATTGAAAGCTTGTAACTCCTTATTGATGCTGATTGTAACACCCAAGTTAAAGCCTTGAAATTCCTTTGAAAAGAATTTCGGATTCCATGCTTCGTTCACATGCCTTCTTGATGTATCTTGCACTTGTACTTTGTGTGAATATTTTCGAACTATAATCAGCTAAAAATAACTAAGAAAAATATAACTAATTTGCAAACTTAAAATAAGACTAAAGTTTACAATTTATTCAAAGCATAAAAAGAACTAGAATAAACTAGTTAATAAGAACAACAAGAAATTCAAGGGGTTGAATATCTTGCTGCCCAAGGATAGAATGCATAGCACCAAAACATGATGCTACATCTTGAACCAAAGAAATGTCCATAACCAAGTTGTTAGGCTTGGCTACAACAGATTCAATTAGCTTTGTAGAATGTATTTGACTTTCATTTGATTTAAATAGCTTTGTTTGAATGTGTTTGACTTTCATTTGATTCAATTAGCTTTGTAGAATGTATTTGACTTTCATTTGATTCAAAATCTTTGTTTGAATGTGTTTGACTTTCATTTGATTCAATTAGCTTTGTAGAATGTATTTTACTTTTATTTGATTTAATTAGCTTTGTTTGAATTTATTGGACCCTCATTTGATTCAAATAGCTTTGTTTGAATGTGTTTGACTTACATTTGATTCAATTAGCTTTGTAGAATGTATTTGACTCTTATTTGATTCAAATAGCTTTGTTTGAATGCGTTTAACTTTCATTTGATTCAATTAGCATTGTAGAATACATTTCACTTTCATTTAATTTAAACAACTTTGTTTGAATGTGTTTGACTTTCATTTGACTCAAATAGCTTTATTTGATTGCGTTTGACTTTCATTTGATACAATTAGCTTTGTAGAACGTATTTAAATTTCATTTGATTCAAATAGCTTTGTTTGAATGTGTTTGACTTTCATTTGATTCAATTAGCTTTGTAGAATGTATTTGACTTTCACTTGACTCAATAAACTTTGTTTGACTGTGTTTGACTTTCATTTGTTCAATTCGCTTTGTAGAATGTATTTGACTTTCATTTTCTTCAAATAGCTTTGTTTGAATGTGTTTGACTTTCATTTGGTTCAATTCGCTTTGTAGAATGTATTTGACATTCATTTAATTTAAATAGATTTGTTTGAATGTGTTTGGCTTTCATTTGATTCAATTAGCTTTGTAGAATGTATTTTACTTTTATTTGATTTAATTAGCTTTGTTTGAATTTATTTGACTCTCATTTGATTTAAATAGCTTTGTTTGAATGTGTTTGACTTTCATTTGATTCAATTAGCTTTGTAGAATGTATTTGACTTTCATTTGATTTTAATAGCTTTATTTGAATGTGTTTGACTTTCATTTGATTCAATTAGCTTTGTAGAATGTATTTGACTTTCATTTGATTCAAAATCATTGTTTGAATGTGTTTGACTTTCATTTGATTCAATTAGCTTTGTAGAATGTATTTTACTTTTATTTGATGTAATTAGCTTTGTTTGAATTTATTTGACTCTCATTTGATTCAAATAGCTTTGTTTGAATGTGTTTGACTTACATTTGATTCCATTATCTTTGTAGAATGTATTTGACTCTCATTTGATTCAAATAGCTTTGTTTGAATGCGTTTAACTTTCATTTGATTCAATTAGCATTGTAGAATACATTTCACTTTCATTTAATTTAAACAACTTTGTTTGAATGTGTTTGACTTTCATTTGACTCAAATAGCTTTATTTGATTGCGTTTGACTTTCATTTGATACAATTTGCTTTGTAGAACGTATTTAAATTTCATTTGATTCAAATAGCTTTGTTTGAATGTGTTTGACTTTCATTTGATTCAATTAGCTTTGTAGAATGTATTTGACTTTCACTTGGCTCAATAAACTTTGTTTGACTGTGTTTGACTTTCATTTGTTCAATTCGCTTTGTAGAATGTATTTGACTTTCATTTTCTTCAAATAGCTTTGTTTGAATGTGTTTGACTTTCATTTGGTTCAATTCGCTTTGTAGAATGTATTTGACATTCATTTAATTTAAATAGATTTGTTTGAATGTGTTTGGCTTTCATTTGATTCAATTAGCTTTGTAGAATGTATTTTACTTTTATTTGATTTAATTAGCTTTGTTTGAATTTATTTGACTCTCATTTGATTTAAATAGCTTTGTTTGAATGTGTTTGACTTTCATTTGATTCAATTAGCTTTGTAGAATGTATTTGACTTTCATTTGATTTAAATAGCTTTATTTGAATGTGTTTGACTTTCATTTGATTCAATTTGCTTTGTAGAATGTATTTGACTTTCATTTGATTCGAAATCTTTGTTTGAATGTGTTTGACTTTCATTTGATTCAATTAGCTTTGTTTGAATGTGTTTGACTTTAAATTAATTCAATTAGCTTTGTAGAATGTATTAGACTTTTATTTGATTTAAGTAGCTTTGTTTGAATGTATTTGACTCTCATTAGATTCAAATAGCTTTGTTTGAATGTGTTTGACTTTCATTTTATTCAAATAGCTTTGTTTGAATGTGTTTGACTTTCATTTGATTCAATTAGCTTTGTAGAATGTATTTGACTTTCATTCGATTCAATTAGCTTTGTTTGAATGTGTTTGACTTTCATTTGATTCAATTAGCTTTGTTGAATGTATTTGACTTTCAATTGATTCAAATAGCTTTGTTTGAATGCGTTTAACTTTCATTTGATTCAATTAGCATTGTAGAATACATTTCACTTTCATTTAATTTAAACAACTTTGTTTGAATGTGTTTGACTTTCATTTGACTCAAATAGCTTTATTTGATTGCGTTTGACTTTCATTTGATACAATTTGCTTTGTAGAACGTATTTAAATTTCATTTGATTCAAATAGCTTTGTTTGAATGTGTTTGACTTTCATTTGATTCAATTAGCTTTGTAGAACGTATTTAAATTTCATTTGATTCAAATAGCTTTGTTTGAATGTGTTTGACTTTCATTTGATTCAATTAGCTTTGTAGAATGTATTTGACTTTCACTTGACTCAAATAACTTTGTTTGACTGTGTTTGACTTTCATTTGTTTCAATTTGCTTTGTAGAATGTATTTCACTTTCATTTTCTTCAAATAGCTTTGTTTGAATGTGTTTGACTTTCATTTGGTTCAATTAGCTTTGTAGAATGTATTTGACATTCATTTAATTTAAATAGATTTGTTTAAATGTGTTTGACTTTCATTTGATTCAATTAGCTTTGTAGAATGTATTTTACTTTTATTTGATTTAATTAGCTTTGTTTGAATTTATTTGACTCTCATTTGATTCAAATAGCTTTGTTTGAATGTGTATGACTTTCATTTGATTCAATTAGCTTTGTAGAATGTATTTGACTTTCATTTGATTTAAATAGCTTTATTTGAATGTGTTTGACTTTCATTTGATTCAATTAGCTTTGTAGAATGTATTTGACTTTCATTTGATTCAAAATCTTTGTTTGAATGTGTTTGACTTTCATTTGATTCAATTAGCTTTGTAGAATGTATTTTACTTTTATTTGATTTAATTAGCTTTGTTTGAATTTATTGGACCCTCATTTGATTCAAATAGCTTTGTTTGAATGTGTTTGACTTACATTTGATTCAATTAGCTTTATAGAATGTATTTGACTCTTATTTGATTCAAATAGATTGTTTGAATGTGTTTAACTTTCATTTGATTCAATTAGCATTGTAGAATACATTTCACTTTCATTTAATTTAAACAACTTTGTTTGAATGTGTTTGACTTTCATTTGACTCAAATAGCTTTATTTGATTGCGTTTGACTTTCATTTGATACAATTAGCTTTGTAGAACGTATTTAAATTTCATTTGATTCAAATAGCTTTGTTTGAATGTGTTTGACTTTCATTTGATTCAATTAGCTTTGTAGAATGTATTTGACTCTCATTTGATTCAAATAGCTTTGTTTGAATGTGTATGACTTTCATTTGATTCAATTAGCTTTGTAGAATGTATTTGACTTTCATTTGATTTAAATAGCTTTGTTTGAATGTGTTTGACTTTCATTTGATTCAATTAGCTTTGTAGAATGTATTTGACTTTCATTTGATTCAAAATCTTTGTTTGAATGTGTTTGACTTTCATTTGATTCAATTAGCTTTGTAGAATGTATTTTACTTTTATTTGATTTAATTAGCTTTGTTTGAATTTATTGGACCCTCATTTGATTCAAATAGCTTTGTTTGAATGTGTTTGACTTACATTTGATTCAATTAGCTTTGTAGAATGTATTTGACTCTTATTTGATTCAAATAGCTTTGTTTGAATGCGTTTAACTTTCATTTGATTCAATTAGCATTGTAGAATACATTTCACTTTCATTTAATTTAAACAACTTTGTTTGAATGTGTTTGACTTTCATTTGACTCAAATAGCTTTATTTGATTGAGTTTGACTTTCATTTGATACAATTAGCTTTGTAGAACGTATTTAAATTTCATTTTATTCAAATAGCTTTGTTTGAATGTGTTTGACTTTCATTTGATTCAATTAGCTTTGTAGAATGTATTTGACTTTCACTTGACTCAATAAACTTTGTTTGACTGTGTTTGACTTTCATTTGTTCAATTCGCTTTGTAGAATGTATTTGACTTTCATTTTCTTCAAATAGCTTTGTTTGAATGTGTTTGACTTTCATTTGGTTCAATTCGCTTTGTAGAATGTATTTGACATTCATTTAATTTAAATAGATTTGTTTGAATGTGTTTGGCTTTCATTTGATTCAATTAGCTTTGTAGAATGTATTTTACTTTTATTTGATTTAATTAGCTTTGTTTGAATTTATTTGACTCTCATTTGATTTAAATAGCTTTGTTTGAATGTGTTTGACTTTCATTTGATTCAATTAGCTTTGTAGAATGTATTTGACTTTCATTTGATTTTAATAGCTTTATTTGAATGTGTTTGACTTTCATTTGATTCAATTAGCTTTGTAGAATGTATTTGACTTTCATTTGATTCAAAATCTTTGTTTGAATGTGTTTGACTTTCATTTGATTCAATTAGCTTTGTAGAATGTATTTTACTTTTATTTGATGTAATTAGCTTTGTTTGAATTTATTTGACTCTCATTTGATTCAAATAGCTTTGTTTGAATGTGTTTGACTTACATTTGATTCCATTATCTTTGTAGAATGTATTTGACTCTCATTTGATTCAAATAGCTTTGTTTGAATGCGTTTAACTTTCATTTGATTCAATTAGCATTGTAGAATACATTTCACTTTCATTTAATTTAAACAACTTTGTTTGAATGTGTTTGACTTTCATTTGACTCAAATAGCTTTATTTGATTGCGTTTGACTTTCATTTGATACAATTTGCTTTGTAGAACGTATTTAAATTTCATTTGATTCAAATAGCTTTGTTTGAATGTGTTTGACTTTCATTTGATTCAATTAGCTTTGTAGAATGTATTTGACTTTCACTTGGCTCAATAAACTTTGTTTGACTGTGTTTGACTTTCATTTGTTCAATTCGCTTTGTAGAATGTATTTGACTTTCATTTTCTTCAAATAGCTTTGTTTGAATGTGTTTGACTTTCATTTGGTTCAATTCGCTTTGTAGAATGTATTTGACATTCATTTAATTTAAATAGATTTGTTTGAATGTGTTTGGCTTTCATTTGATTCAATTAGCTTTGTAGAATGTATTTTACTTTTATTTGATTTAATTAGCTTTGTTTGAATTTATTTGACTCTCATTTGATTTAAATAGCTTTGTTTGAATGTGTTTGACTTTCATTTGATTCAATTAGCTTTGTAGAATGTATTTGACTTTCATTTGATTTAAATAGCTTTATTTGAATGTGTTTGACTTTCATTTGATTCAATTAGCTTTGTAGAATGTATTTGACTTTCATTTGATTCGAAATCTTTGTTTGAATGTGTTTGACTTTCATTTGATTCAATTAGCTTTGTTTGAATGTGTTTGACTTTAAATTAATTCAATTAGCTTTGTAGAATGTATTAGACTTTTATTTGATTTAAGTAGCTTTGTTTGAATGTATTTGACTCTCATTAGATTCAAATAGCTTTGTTTGAATGTGTTTGACTTTCATTTTATTCAAATAGCTTTGTTTGAATGTGTTTGACTTTCATTTGATTCAATTAGCTTTGTAGAATGTATTTGACTTTCATTCGATTCAATTAGCTTTGTTTGAATGTGTTTGACTTTCATTTGATTCAATTAGCTTTGTTGAATGTATTTGACTTTCAATTGATTCAAATAGCTTTGTTTGAATACGTTTAACTTTCATTTGATTCAATTAGCATTGTAGAATACATTTCACTTTCATTTAATTTAAACAACTTTGTTTGAATGTGTTTGACTTTCATTTGACTCAAATAGCTTTATTTGATTGCGTTTGACTTTCATTTGATACAATTTGCTTTGTAGAACGTATTTAAATTTCATTTGATTCAAATAGCTTTGTTTGAATGTGTTTGACTTTCATTTGATTCAATTAGCTTTGTAGAATGTATTTGACTTTCACTTGACTCAAATAACTTTGTTTGACTGTGTTTGACTTTCATTTGTTCAATTCGCTTTGTAGAATGTATTTGACTTTCATTTTCTTCAAATAGCTTTGTTTGAATGTGTTTGACTTTCATTTGGTTCAATTCGCTTTGTAGAATGTATTTGACATTCATTTAATTTAAATAGATTTGTTTGAATGTGTTTGGCTTTCATTTGATTCAATTAGCTTTGTAGAATGTATTTTACTTTTATTTGATTTAATTAGCTTTGTTTGAATTTATTTGACTCTCATTTGATTTAAATAGCTTTGTTTGAATGTGTTTGACTTTCATTTGATTCAATTAGCTTTGTAGAATGTATTTGACTTTCATTTGATTTAAATAGCTTTATTTGAATGTGTTTGACTTTCATTTGATTCAATTAGCTTTGTAGAATGTATTTGACTTTCATTTGATTCGAAATCTTTGTTTGAATGTGTTTGACTTTCATTTGATTCAATTAGCGTTGTTTGAATGTGTTTGACTTTAAATTAATTCAATTAGCTTTGTAGAATGTATTAGACATTTATTTGATTTAAGTACCTTTGTTTGAATGTATTTGACTCTCATTAGATTCAAATAGCTTTGTTTGAATGTGTTTGACTTTCATTTTATTCAAATAGCTTTGTTTGAATGTGTTTGACTTTCATTTGATTCAATTAGCTTTGTAGAATGTATTTGACTTTCATTCGATTCAATTAGCTTTGTTTGAATGTGTTTGACTTTCATTTGATTCAATTATCTTTGTTGAATGTATTTGACTTTTATTTGATTCAATTAGCTTTGTTTGAATGTGTTTGACTTTCATTTGATTCAACTAGCTTTGTAGAATGTATTTGACTCTCATTTGATTCAATTAGCATTGTAGAATACATTTCACTTTCATTTAATTTAAACAACTTTGTTTGAATGTGTTTGTCTTTCATTTGACTCAAATAGCTTTATTTGATTGCGTTTGACTTTCATTTGATAATATTAGCTTTGTAGAACGTATTTAAATTTCATTTGATTCAAATAGCTTTGTTTGAATGTGTTTGACTTTCATTTGATTCAATTAGCTTTGTAGAATGTATTTGACTTTCACTTGACTCAAATAACTTTGTTTGACTGTGTTTGACTTTCATTTGTTTCAATTTGCTTTGTAGAATGTATTTGACTTTCATTTTCTTCAAATAGCTTTGTTTGAATGTGTTTGACTTTCATTTGGTTCAATTAGCTTTGTAGAATGTATTTGACATTCATTTAATTTAAATAGATTTGTTTGAATGTGTTTGACTTTCATTTGATTCAATTAGCTTTGTAGAATGTATTTGACATTCATTTAATTTAAATAGATTTGTTTGAATGTGTTTGACTTTCATTTGATTCAATTAGCTTTGTTTGAATGTGTTTGACTTTCATTTGATTCAATTAGCTTTGTAGAATGTATTGGACTTTTATTTAATTCAAATAGATTTGTTTGAATGTGTTTGACTTTCATTTGATTCAATTAGCTTTGTTTGAATGTGTTTGACGTTCATTTGATTAAATTAGCTTTGTAGAATGTATTTTACTTTTATTTGATTTAATTAGCTTTGTTTGAATTTATTTGACTCTCATTTGATTCAAATAGCTTTGTTAGAATGTGTTTGACTTTCATTTGATTCAATTAGCTTTGTAGAATGTATTTGACTTTCATTTGATTTAAATAGCTTTATTTGAATGTGTTTGACTTTCATTTGATTCAATTAGCTTTGTAGAATGTATTTGACTTTCTTTTGATTCGAAATCTTTGTTTGAATGTGTTTGACTTTCATTTGATTCAATTAGCTTTGTTTGAATGTGTTTGACTTTAATTTAATTCAATTAGCTTTGTAGAATGTATTAGGCTTTTATTTGATTTAAGTAGCTTTATTTGAATGTATTTGACTCTCATTAGATTCAAATAGCTTTGTTTGAATGTGTTTGACTTTCATTTTATTCAAATAGCTTTGTTTGAATGTGTTTGACTTTCATTTGATTCAATTAGCTTTGTAGAATGTATTTGACTTTCATTTGATTCAATTAGCTTTGTTTGAATGTGTTTGACTTTCATTTGATTCAATTAGCTTTGTTGAATGTATTTGACTTTTATTTGATTCAATTAGCTTTGTTTGAATGTGTTTGACTTTCATTTGATTCAACTAGCTTTGTAGAATGTATTTGACTCTCATTTGATTCAAATAGCTTTGTTTGAATGCGTTTGACTTTCATTTGATTCAATTAGCTTTGTAGAATGTATTAGACTTTCATTTGATTCGAAATCTTTGTTTGAATATGTTTGACTTTCATTTGATTCAATTAGCTTTGTTGAATGTATTTGACTTTCATTTGATTCAATTAGCTTTGTTTGAATGAGTTTGACTTTCATTTGATTCAATTAGCTTTGTTGAATGTATTTGACTTTCATTTGATTCAATTAGCTTTGTATGAATGTGTTTGACTTTCATTTGATTCAATTAGCTCTGTAGAATGTATTTGACTCTCATTTGATTCAAATAGCTTTGTTTGAATGCGTTTGACTTTCATTTGATTCAATTAGCTTTGTAGAATGTATTAGACTTTCATTTGATTCGAAATCTTTGTTTGAATATGTTTGACTTTCATTTGATTCAATTAGCTTTGTTGAATGTATTTGACTTTCATTTGATTCAATTAGCTTTGTTTGAATGCGTTTGACTTTCATTTGATACAATTAGCTTTGTAGAAAGTATTTAAATTTCATTTGATTCAAATAGCTTTGTTTGAATGTGTTTGACTTTCATTTGATTCAATTAGCTTTGTAGAATGTATTTGACTTTCACTTGACTCAAATAACTTTGTTTGACTGTGTTTGACTTTCATTTGTTTCAATTTGCTTTGTAGAATGTATTTGACTTTCATTTTCTTCAAATAGCTTTGTTTGAATGTGTTTGACTTTCATTTGGTTCAATTAGCTTTGTAGAATGTATTAGACATTCATTTAATTTAAATAGATTTGTTTGAATGTGTTTGACTTTCATTTGATTCAATTAGCTTTGTAGAATGTATTTTACTTTTATTTGATTTAATTAGCTTTGTTTGAATTTATTTGACTCTCATTTGATTCAAATAGCTTTGTTTGAATGTGTTTGACTTTCATTTGATTCAATTAGCTTTGTAGAATGTATTTGACTTTCATTTGATTTAAATAGCTTTATTTGAATGTGTTTGACTTTCATTTGATTCAATTAGCTTTGTAGAATGTATTTGACTTTCATTTGATTCAAAATCTTTGTTTGAATGTGTTTGACTTTCATTTGATTCAATTAGCTTTGTAGAATGTATTTTACTTTTATTTGATGTAATTAGCTTTGTTTGAATTTATTTGACTCTCATTTGATTCAAATAGCTTTGTTTGAATGTGTTTGACTTACATTTGATTCAATTAGCTTTGTAGAATGTATTTGACTCTCATTTGATTCAAATAGCTTAGTTTTAATGCGTTTAACTTTCATTTGATTCAATTAGCATTGTAGAATACATTTCACTTTCATTTAATTTAAACAACTTTGTTTGAATGTGTTTGACTTTCATTTGACTCAAATAGCTTTATTTGATTGCGTTTGACTTTCATTTGATACAATTTGCTTTGTAGAACGTATTTAAATTTCATTTGATTCAAATAGCTTTGTTTGAATGTGTTTGACTTTCATTTGATTCAATTAGCTTTGTAGAATGTATTTGACTTTCACTTGACTCAAATAACTTTGTTTGACTGTGTTTGACTTTCATTTGTTCAATTCGCTTTGTAGAATGTATTTGACTTTCATTTTCTTCAAATAGCTTTGTTTGAATGTGTTTGACTTTCATTTGGTTCAATTCGCTTTGTAGAATGTATTTGACATTCATTTAATTTAAATAGATTTGTTTGAATGTGTTTGGCTTTCATTTGATTCAATTAGCTTTGTAGAATGTATTTTACTTTTATTTGATTTAATTAGCTTTGTTTGAATTTATTTGACTCTCATTTGGTTCAAATAGCTTTGTTCGAATGTGTTTGACTTTCATTTGATTCAATTAGCTTTGTAGAATGTATTTGACTTTCATTTGATTTAAATAGCTTTATTTGAATGTGTTTGACTTTCATTTGATTCATTTAGCTTTGTAGAATGTATTTGACTTTCATTTGATTCGAAATCTTTGTTTGAATGTGTTTGACTTTCATTTGATTCAATTAGCTTTGTTTGAATGTGTTTGACTTTAATTTAATTCAATTAGCTTTGTAGAATGTATTAGACATTTATTTGATTTAATTAGCTTTGTTTGAATGTATTTGACTCTCATTTGACTCAAATAGCTTTGTTTGAATGTGTTTGACTTTAATTTTATTCAAATACCTTTGTTTGAATGTGTTTGACTTTCATTTGATTCAATTAGATTTGTAGAATGTATTTGACTTTCATTTGATTCAATTAGCTTTGTTTGAATGTGTTTGACTTTCATTTGATTCAATTAGCTTTGTTGAATGTATTTGACTTACATTTGATTCAATTAGCTTTGTTTGAATGTGTTTGACATTCATTTGATTCAACTAGATTTGTAGAATGTATTTGACTCTCATTTGATTCAAATAGCTTTGTTTGAATGCGTTTAACTTTCATTTGATTCAATTAGCATTGTAGAATACATTTCACTTTCATTTAATTTAAACAACTTTGTTTGAATGTGTTTGTCTTTCATTTGACTCAAATAGCTTTATTTGATTGCGTTTGACTTTCATTTGATACAATTAGCTTTGTAGAACGTATTTAAATATCATTTGATTCAAATAGCTTTGTTTGAATGTGTTTGACTTTCATTTGATTCAATTAGCTTTGTAGAATGTATTTGACTTTCACTTGACTTAAATAACTTTGTTTGATTGTGTTTGACTTTCATTCGGTTAAATTAGCTTTGTAGAATGTATTTGACATTCATTTAATTTAAATAGCTTTGTTTGAATGTGTTTGACTTTCATTTGATTCAATTAGCTTTGTAGAATGTATTTGACTTTCACTTGACTCAAATAACTTTGTTTGACTGTGTTTCACTTTCATTTGTTCAATTCGCTTTGTAGAATGTATTTGACTTTCATTTTCTTCAAATAGCTTTGTTTGAATGTGTTTGACTTTCATTTGGTTCAATTCACTTTGTAGAATGTATTTGACATTCATTTAATTTAAATAGATTTGTTTGAATGTGTTTGGCTTTCATTTGATTCAATTAGCTTTGTAGAATGTATTTTACTTTTATTTGATTTAATTAGCTTTGTTTGAATTTATTTGACTCTCATTTGGTTCAAATAGCTTTGTTCGAATGTGTTTGACTTTCATTTGATTCAATTAGCTTTGTAGAATGTATTTGACTTTCATTTGATTTAAATAGCTTTATTTGAATGTGTTTGACTTTCATTTGATTCATTTAGCTTTGTAGAATGTATTTGACTTTCATTTGATTCGAAATCTTTGTTTGAATGTGTTTGACTTTCATTTGATTCAATTAGCTTTGTTTGAATGTGTTTGACTTTAATTTAATTCAATTAGCTTTGTAGAATGTATTAGACATTTATTTGATTTAATTAGCTTTGTTTGAATGTATTTGACTCTCATTTGACTCAAATAGCTTTGTTTGAATGTGTTTGACTTTCATTTTATTCAAATACCTTTGTTTGAATGTGTTTGACTTTCATTTGATTCAATTAGATTTGTAGAATGTATTTGACTTTCATTTGATTCAATTAGCTTTTGTTTTGAATGTGTTTGACTTTCATTTGATTCAATTAGCTTTGTTGAATGTATTTGACTTACATTTGATTCAATTAGCTTTGTTTGAATGTGTTTGACATTCATTTGATTCAACTAGATTTGTAGAATGTATTTGACTCTCATTTGATTCAAATAGCTTTGTTTGAATGCGTTTAACTTTCATTTGATTCAATTAGCATTGTAGAATACATTTCACTTTCATTTAATTTAAACAACTTTGTTTGAATGTGTTTGTCTTTCATTTGACTCAAATAGCTTTATTTGATTGCGTTTTGACTTTCATTTGATACAATTAGCTTTGTAGAACGTATTTAAATATCATTTGATTCAAATAGCTTTGTTTGAATGTGTTTGACTTTCATTTGATTCAATTAGCTTTGTAGAATGTATTTGACTTTCACTTGACTTAAATAACTTTGTTTGATTGTGTTTGACTTTCATTCGGTTAAAATTAGCTTTGTAGAATGTATTTGACATTCATTTAATTTAAATAGATTTGTTTGAATGTGTTTGACTTTCATTTGATTCAATTAGCTTTGTAGAATGTATTTTACTTTTATTTTGATTTAATTAGCTTTGTTTGAATTTATTTGACTCTCATTTGATTCAAATAGCTTTGTTAGAATGTGTTTGACTTTCATTTGATTCAATTAGCTTTGTAGAATGTATAAGACTTTCATTTGATTTAAATTGCTTTATTTGAATGTGTTTGACTTTCATTTGATTCAATTAGCTTTGTAGAATGTATTTGACTTTCATTTGATTCGAAATCTTTGTTTGAATGTGTTTGACTTTCAATTGATTCAATTAGCTTTGTTTGAATGTGTTTGACTTTAATTTAATTCAATTAGCTTTGTAGAATGTATTAGACATTTATTTGATTTAATTAGCTTTGTTTGAATGTATTTGACTCTCATTTGACTCAAATAGCTTTGTTTGAATGTGTTTGACTTTCATTTTATTCAAATACCTTTGTTTGAATGTGTTTGACTTTCATTTGATTCAATTAGATTTGTAGAATGTATTTGACTTTCATTTGATTCAATTAGCTTTGTTTGAATGTGTTTGACTTTCATTTGATTCAATTAGCTTTGTTGAATGTATTTGACTTACATTTGATTCAATTAGCTTTGTTTGAATGTGTTTGACATTCATTTGATTCAACTAGATTTGTAGAATGTATTTGACTCTCATTTGATTCAAATAGCTTTGTTTGAATGCGTTTTAACTTTCATTTGATTCAATTAGCATTGTAGAATACATTTTCACTTTCATTTAAATTTAAAACAACTTTGTTTGAATGTGTTTGTCTTTCATTTGACTCAAATAGCTTTATTTGATTGCGTTTGACTTTCATTTGATACAATTAGCTTTGTAGAACGTTATTTAAATATCATTTGATTCAAATAGCTTTGTTTGAATGTGTTTGACTTTCATTTGATTCAATTAGCTTTGTAGAATGTATTTGACTTTCACTTGACTTAAATAACTTTGTTTGATTGTGTTTGACTTTCATTCGGTTAAATTAGCTTTGTAGAATGTATTTGACATTCATTTAATTAAATAGATTTGTTTGAATGTGTTTGACTTTCATTTGATTCAATTAGCTTTGTAAGAATGTATTTTACTTTTATTTGATTTAATTAGCTTTGTTTGAATTTATTGACTTCTCATTTGATTCAAATAGCTTTTGTTAGAATGTGTTTGACTTTCATTTGATTCAATTAGCTTTGTAGAATGTATTGACTTTCATTTGATTTAAATGCTTTATTTGAATGTTTGACTTTCATTTGATTCAATTAGCTTGTAGAATGTATTTGACTTTCATTTGATTCGAAATCTTTGTTTGAATGTGTTTGACTTTCAATTGATTCAATTAGCTTTGTTTGAATGTGTTTGACTTTAATTTAATTCAATTAGCTTTGTAGAATGTATTTGACTTTTATTTGATTTAATTAGCTTGTTTGAATGTCTTTGACTCTCATTTGATTCAAATAGCTTTGTTTGAATGAAATAGCTTTGTTTGAATGTGACTTTCATTTGATTCAATTAGCTTTGTAATGTTTTTACTTTATTTGATTTAATTAGCTTTGTTTGAATTTATTTGACTTCATTTGATTCAAATAGCTTTGTTTGAATGTGTTTGACTTTCATTTGATTCAATTAGCTTTGTAGAATGTATTTGACTTTCATTTGCTTTGTTTGAATGTGTTTGACTTTCATTTGATTCAATTAGCTTTGTTTGAATGTGTTTGACTTTAATTTAATTCAATTAGCTTTTTAGAATGTGTTTGACTTTTATTTGATTAATTAGCTTTGTTTGAATGTATTTGACTCTCATTTGATTCAAATAGCTTTGTTTGAATGTGTTTGACTTTCATTTTAAATAGCTTTGTTTGAATGTGTTTGACTTTCATTTGATTCAATTAGCTTTGTAGAATGTATTTGACTTTCATTTGATTCAATTATTTGAATGTGTTTGACTTTCATTTTATTCAAATAGCTTTGTTTGAATGTGTTTGACTTTCATTTGATTCAATTAGCTTTGTAGAATGTATTTGACTTTCATTTGATTCAAATAGCTTTGTTTGAATGTGTTTGACTTTCATTTGATTCAATTAGCTTTGTAGAATGTATTTGACTTTCACTTGACTCAAATAACTTTGTTTGACTGTGTTTGACTTTCATTTGTTCAATTGCTTTGTAGAATGTATTTGACTTTCATTTTTTTCAAATAGCTTTGTTGAATGTGTTTGACTTTCATTTGGTTCAATTAGCTTTGTAGATCGTATTTTACATTCATTTAATTTAAATAGATTTGTTTGAATGTGTTTGGCTTTCATTTGATTCAATTAGCTTTGTAAAATGTATTTTACTTTTTTTGATTTAATTAGCTTTGTTTGAATTATTTGACTTCATTTGATTCAAATAGCTTTGTTTGAATGTGTTTTGACTTTCATTTGATTCAATTAGCTTTGTAGAATGTATTTGACTTTCGTTTGATTTAAATAGCTTTATTTGAATGTGTTTCACTTTCATTTGATTCAATTAGCTTTGTAGAATGTATTTGACTTTCATTTGATTCGAATCTTTGTTTGATGTGTTTGACTTTCTTTTGATTCAATTAGCTTTGTTGAATGTGTTTGACTTTAATTTAATTCAATTAGCTTTGTAGAATGTATTAGACTTTTATTTGATTTAATTAGCTTTGTTTGATGTATTTGACTCTCATTTGATTCAATTAACTTTGTTTGAATGTGTTTGACTTTCATTTGATTCAATTAGCTTTGTAGAATGTATTTGACTTTCATTTAATTCAAATAGCTTTGTTTGAATGTGTTTGACTTTATTTGATTCAATTAGCTTTGTAGAATGTATTTGACATTCATTTAATTTAATAGATTTTTTGAATGTGTTTGACTTTCATTTAATTCAAATAGCTTTGTTTGAATGTGTTTGACTTTCATTTGATTCAATTAGCTTGTAGAACATTTGATTCAAATAGCTTTGTTTGAATGTGTTTGACTTTCATTTGATTCAATTAGCTTTGTAGAATGTATTTGACTTTCATTTGACTCAAATAACTTTGTTTGACTTTGACTTTCATTTGTTTCAATTGTTTTTTTGACTTTCATTTTCTTCAAATAGCTTTGTTTGAATGTGTTTGACTTTCATTTATTCAATTAGCTTTGTAGAATGTATTTGACATTCATTTAATTTAAATAGATTTGTTTGAATGTGTTTGACTTTCATTTTCAATTAGCTTTGTAGAATGTATTTTACTTTATTTGATTTAATTAGCTTTGTTGAATTTATTTGACTCTCATTTGATTCAAATAGCTTTGTTTGAATGTGTTTGACTTTCATTTGATTCAATTAGCTTTGTAGAATGTATTGACTTTCATTTGATTTAAATTGCTGACTTCATTTGATTTAGCTTTGTAGAATGTATTTGACTTTCATTTGATTCGCTTTGTTTGAATGTGTTTGACTTTCATTT